>NC_068385.1:875777-898277 GCF_023724105.1 Carassius gibelio | reverse complement strand
TATCCTAATACATTCATCTTCATTAGCGGATCAGTGTAAGCCTTTAGGACTGTCTCCGTCTCCCTCCAGACCTGTGTGCTGGAGCCTGAGCTCTTTACTGGTTACTAGGGAGTGGTGGGCGGTTGCCAGGGAGTTGCTCTGCAGTTACTAGGGTGTTTAGTGACCCGTTGGATCCATCCTTCATCTGTGGGATGTTTGATCTGATCTCTCTAAGCTCCTTTCCTCTAGGTCTAGTGTTTGTGATGTAATTGCTGGTAATATAGTACAAGGACGGAATGAATCTTTGTGTTTTTCACTGCTGTATTAATTTCATCAGCTTTTCATCACCACAGACGTATTCATCAGTATTTCACTTAAAGAAACTTGGAGAATGACATTTAACTGAATACAGACAAAAATAATCAATAATAATCACCCACATGGAAAAACCTATATAAACATATATTGTTCAATATTGGTTTTGATATAGGTTTTTAATATATGTGACATATATAAAATTGGCCATTTTCCTATATTATATGTACATATATGCACACATATGTTAACCAGGTCAGTGTTTCTCTCTCAGCAGTGTGTTCCTGTGAGACCAGGTGCCAGACACACACACACACACACACACACACTTGAGAGATTTATGAATATTGACGAGTCGATGTCTGATTCCCGTGCATGTACAGTTCTCTCTCCACCTTCAATACCACGACTGAGGTGTCCTTGAGCAAGGCATCGAACCCCCAACTGCTCCCCGGGCGCCGCAGCATAAATGATGAACACTGCTCCGGGTGTGTGCTCACAGTGTGTGTGTGTGTGTGTGTGTTCACTGCTCTGTGTGTGTGCACTTCGGATGGGTTAAATGCAGAGCACAAATTCTGAGTATGGGTCACCATACTTGGCTGAGCGGCCACCTAAGCTTCCAGGGGGGTTACAGTGGAATACAGAGGGAATTAAGATTCTTGGAGTATTTCTGGGTAAAGAAAATTATAGACAGAAAAATTGGGAAGGTATGCTGGAGAAGGTGTCAGCCAAGTTGTCTAAATGGAATTGGCTATACCTGAACTATTCTACAGGGGTAGAGTCTCGGTTACAAACAACCTGGCCGCCTCCATGCTATGGCACAGACTAAATGTGCTGGATCCCCCCAATGAACTGATCAAAGCTATACAGAAGAAATTTGGAGATTTTTTTTGGTCTGGGCAACACTGGGTTCTGGGAATAATATATGAAGAAGATCTAGGATGGATTCGTGTTGCTTGTGCTATTTTAAGGACAGCATTTGGTCTTGGTTATGAGAAACAGTTGTTTTTACTGAGTCTTAAGAAGTTGGACTTGAGTAATATAACCCAGTTTTATCAGACAATGCTGAGAGCCTGGCTTGATAACTTTAACATCAACAGAGATCTTTCAGAACCAAAGGAGTGGATTATGGGAGAACCATTGTTTTCTAACCCACTAATACAAACAAGAACTCTGTCATCGGGGAGCTTGATGAAGTGCCTGGCGAGAGCTGGACTCAAGAGTATAGGAGACCTGAGAGACTCGACGGATGGAAGACGGCTGCAGCGCTACAGCGTGAGACGGGTCTACGATCTCTCCGTCTTCTGCAGCAGGTGCTAGACGAGGTGCACAGAGCATTGCCTGGAGCCTGCAGGGAGGCACTGGAAACTCAACCAGAGAAACTATCAGTTTCCATCTATAAGTGTATCTGCAGCTGCAAAGGAAAACTATGAAGAAACTGACACAATATTAACTTTTAAGACCCCGGAGATGGGACAGTTTCGTGTAACGAGTAAAAAATCAATCTACTTTACTTGTGTTAAAGTTGCCCATCAGACTGTTTTAAAACGAGTACGAGCGGGGAGGTGGACAGAAGTGTTTGGACCAGACTTTAAAGGATCCTGGAGGTCTCTGTACACACCTCCCATACAGAAGCGTACAGCAGACCTACAGTGGAGACTCATTGATGGTGCTATAGCTCCAAACAGACACGTGGCACACCTGAATCCAGCAGTGGGGAGGGAATGTCCTTTTTGTGGGATTGAAGAAACAGTTGATCACTTATTTATTCATTGTGTGAGGTTAGGCAGTCTTTTTATTATTTTAAAAGGTTTGTTTGAATGTTTTGGGAAAGAATTTTCCAACCAGGATTTTATAAGTGGTCCTAAATATACATCTCATGAGAGAAGAAAAATATGCATATAAAATTTGGAAGACTCGAAAAAATAAGTTATTGGGTATAGGTACAGTAGATGCAGAAAATGCTTTTAAAGGCATGGTGACTGCTAGAATTAAAATTGAATATACATATTTTAATTTGATTAATGATATTCAAAGGTTCGCCGAAACATGGTCCACGGAAGGAGTTTTGTGTGAGGTTTTGGATGTCATGTTGTATTTCAAACTTTAAAGATGTTTGAAGGATAACTGTTGTATGTGTATATTTTTCATTGTATATTTATTCTTGGTGATTTTTTTTTTTTTGCATTATTTGATCAGATAAGAAATCTGGTATTTGGAAAAAGTTATTTAATAATAAAGTCATGTTAAGCCTCAAGCCTCTCTCTCTCTCTCTCGCCCTCTCTCGTCTCTCTCTCTCTCACGTCTCTCTCTCTCTCTCTCTCTCTCCGTCTCTCCCTCTCTCTCTCCCTCTCTCTCTCTCTCTCTCTCTCATCTCTCCCTCTCTCTCTCTCTCTCTCTCTCTCTCTCTCTCTCTCTCTCGCCCTCTCTCTCTCTCTCTCTCTCTCTCTCTCTCTCTCTCTCTCTCTCTCCCTCTCTCTCTCTCTCTCTCTCTCTCTCTCTCTCTCTCTCTCTCTCTCTCTCTCTCTCTCTCTCTCTCTCTCCCTCTCTCTCTCTCTCTCTCCTCTCTCTCTCTCTCCCTCTCTCTCTCTCTCTCTCTCTCTCTCTCTCTCTCTCTCTCTCTCCCTCTCTCTCTCTCTCTCGCCCTCTCTCTCTCTCTCTCTCTCTCTCTCTCTCTCTCTCTCTCTCTCCGTCTCTCTCTCTCTCTCTCTCTCTCTCCGTCTCTCCCTCTCTCTCTCTTTCTCTCTCTCTCTCTCTCTCGCCCTCTCTCTCTCTCTCTCTCCGTCTCTCTCTCTCTCTCTCTCTCTCTCTCCCTCTCTCCGTCTCTCCCTCTCTCCCTCTCTCTCTCGCCCTCTCTCTCTCTCTCTCTCTCTCTCTCTCTCTCTCTCTCTCTGGAGCGAGGGGGTGTTCTGACCTCACTCAGCCCTGTGCAGAAGGAAACTGCTTGCTGTCAGCTGCCAGTCAAAGGCCTGATGAAGGATGTGGAGGAGCAGCTCATTTCTCTGGAGGAAGAACAATCTCTCGCTGTTTCTGCAGCCAATCATGGCTCTGTCCTCTGAAAGCCCACGGAGAGAGTCAGGAACGCTGACCGCTCGTCCCACACCAGACGCTGGCTCTGAACACTCACTTTCATACTGTTCTTCAGTTATTCATTTAATCACTCATGTACATCTAAACTCTGCATGAACACAAAAGTTTTGTTTCATCAGCACAGTGACGCATCTGCAAATATGAAGCTCTGATCCTTTGAGAAACAGCGCATTCTTCGATAATGAATCTCACGTCCAGATTCCCAATCTGATGTCGGTTCTCCTGTGTTGAATAACTAAGAATAACAACAGTCAGATTCTGAACAGAATGAAACATTAAATCGAGTGTGTTCCTCATATGAACATGACTGTGGTTCCTTCTCATCTGTTTCTAGACGTCAGGTGTTGCTGCAGGATTTACTTGAACATCCAAAAGCTTTTAGTTATTTCATGTTAATCGAGGGAGAGTTTGTGCTTGATGCTGAATGGTTTTAGATTCACAATGTTCCACAGACACCAGACAGATTTTTCTTCAGGTCTGTCCCCCGTCTG
The DNA here is from genome assembly GCF_023724105.1 of Carassius gibelio. Lineage (NCBI taxonomy): Eukaryota > Metazoa > Chordata > Actinopteri > Cypriniformes > Cyprinidae > Carassius > Carassius gibelio. The sequence continues at coordinate 894,402 of NC_068385.1, read as the reverse complement.
ACTGAGACCTGTTTAGGTTCATGTGATATGGATTATAACTTTCATCTTTTACCCCTTTTGACTAAAGAGCAGGACACAAAACTCTGAATGTTAGGGTTAGGATAAGATTTGACATGATGTGTTGTGATGTGACAGAAATAACCTGTGAGACGACAGTAGGTTACGTACAGAAGGGTTGACTGAAGGTTTTCTGGTTTGCTGTTTGATGTGACGTGTTGTGACTAGGGCTGCAACACAATTATTTAGAAATTTGATTAATCTACCGATTATTACAACAATTAATTTACTAATCATTGATAATTTAATTGATTAATAAATACACTTGATTATTCAGCAAACATCCACATCGCTGTAATCAGATGCTTTCTTAACTGCTGCTTTCTCGCTGCTGTCAGTTTTTGTTGTGGGAAGTATATTTACACATCCATCCAAACGTCTCTCAACAGCTTCAGGTTCGGCTGTGTTTGTTCTGAAACTACGGTGGTGAGACAGCTCAACTTCAGAAAACGCATGCAAATAGAAAAAGCACCAGCAAATCAAGAAAACATCTTTATCAATTTGACAACACACGTGCTGCAAATGCTCACTACATAACCAAATAAAGAGTTTTATTTTATTTTATTTATTTGTGTTGTGGGCATTTGCACTGCGTATCTTTATTTGGTTGTGTTGTAAGCATTTGCAACTTGTGTGTTGTCAGTTTGTTGAAGTTGTTTTCTTAACTTGCATGTGTTTTTTTATTTTATTTGCAGCACATTGAGCTCTCTCGGCCACCATATGAAGCGCTGTGTCTTCTTCTCTTGACCTGTACCCAGGATAGCTGACTTACACATACATTAGGTCATGCTAGATCAAACTACTACTTGACAACAAAAATATTTGTCAACAATTTTTTATTGTCAATCTGTGATGTGATGACACAAGACGACAGGAAGTTACGTACAGACTAAAGCATGAGGGTTTGACAGCATTCTGGTTTGCTGTTTGATGTGATGTGACATGATGTGTGGTTTCCCATACTCAGAATTTGTGCTCTGCATTTGTGCTCTGCATAACCCATCCAAGTGCACACACACACTGTGAAAACACACCTGGAGCAGTGAACACGTGATGACTTGATGTGATGTGATGTGATGACGTGATGTGATGTGATTGACGTGATGTGATGACGTGACGTGATGTGATGACGTGATGTGATGACGTAACGTGATGTGATGTGATGTGATGACGTGATGTGATTATGTGATGTGATGTGATGTGATGTGATGTGATGATGTGATGTGATGTGGTGATGTGATGTGGTGATGTGATGTGGTGATGTGATGATGTGATGTGATGTGATTATGTGATGTGATGTGGTGATGTGATGTGATGATGTGATGTGGTGATGTGATGTGATGTGGTGATGTGATGTGATGTGGTGATGTGATGTGATGTGATGACGTGATGTGATTATGTGATGTGATGTGATGTGATGTGATGATGTGATGTGTTGATGTGATGTGGTGATGTGATGTGGTGATGTGATGTGATGTGGTGATGTGATGTGATGTGGTGATGTGATGTGGTGATGTGATGTGATGATGTGATGTGATGATGTGATGTGGTGATGTGATGTGGTGATGTGATGTGGTGATGTGATGTGGTGATGTGATGTGATGTGATGTGATGTGGTGATGTGATGTGGTGATGTGATGTGATGATGTGGTGTGATGTGATGTGGTGATGTGATGTGATGTGGTGATGTGATGTGATGATGTGATGTGATGTGGTGATGTGATGTGATGTGATGTGATGTGGTGATGTGATGTGATGTGATGTGATGATGTGATGTGATGTGGTGTGATGTGATGTGGTGATGTGATGTGGTGATGTGATGTGATGTGGTGATGTGATGTGATGTGATGATGTGATGTGATGATGTGGTGATGTGATGTGATGTGATGTGATGTAATGTGTTGATGTGATGTAATGTGATGATGTTATGATGCATTGTGACACATGACACATTGTGATGTGAGTTGTGATGTGACTATTTCTTCCTCCTGTGCCGCTGGATCCATCTGGATCGTTTGTGTTCTGGTGACTGAAATAAACCCACGAGATGACAGTAGGTTACCTACAAACTGAAGTGTGAAGGTTTGAAGGCTTTCTGGTTTAGTGTTCTGGTTATGGACTCATTTATCATCTGGAGCTGTAGCAGTTTACCTCCAGAACTTTCACACACAGTAGTAACAAACACCGGTGGTCCAATCACACAATCTACAATCCATCATATGAAGACAAGCTTTCATCTTATGATCCAAGGTTAGAGCAAACAATGAAAACATGTTTACCAGAGAGAACACACACACACACACAAACACACACAAACTCAGAGCTCTTTGTTATAGAGTTTAATGGCGCAGAATAGAAAAGCAGCCTGCAGGACTCAAGACTTTTATAAAAGCATTTGCTTGCATCAACTGATTTTAGTTTTATTTATTTGTTTTTTTCTGCCTGTTAATGCTTCTTTTTTGCTGTTAAGCAGAAAATGCAGATGTTTCGTCTGAATGATTAATGTTACGTCTGTTTGTTTGCCTCTGTTATAACTCTGCGTGGTTTGGGTTTAAACTGTGTTCATGTGGACTTGAATGTTGGAATTGTCGAGTTTCTTAGTTTCAGTCTCCTAAAAAAAAATGTCAAATCATGTTTACATTTCAGTTAGAAAAGCACCTGTAATGTTTGGGAGTAATAAATGAGGCATCAGGAAGAGTTCATTGTGTTTCTTCTCTCTCTCAGCTGGTTTTGTCTTCACTGGTGGCTCGCTCTGATATTTAATATATTAAAAGTGGATTTCTCTCCTCAGTCACAGTCAATATGAAACTGTCAGCTTTCATCGGTGTGACGTGAATCTATTTCACTTTGTCTTTAAAACTGGACTGGACTGAAAATCATTTGATTTTGCATCTGGCTGTTGCCGGCGATGGAGGGCCGCGTGGTTCAATCGCATCTGTAGTGCGTCTGATTATTAAAGCACAATTAAACTTTGCTGCAGCTCTCAGACAAATAGAAGCACAAAGTCTTTGATGTTTTGCAGCGAAACTCTCGGTGAAGATGAAAGCCGCTCTGAAGCCTCCAGCGTTTTCAAGAGTATATGATGTGATACGGCACGCTGAACCGTAGTCTTCATATTCATGTGCCTGATTCTCAGAGGAAATGAAGAACTAAGGAAACGTTTTGATTTAAAGAAAGAAAGAATGGACAGACGCAATGCTTCCTCCAACAGTTTAAAGGAAAGCAAGAAATACTGCATGTACACATATATAACATACAGTATATGTCTATGAAAATATGTAGGTGATTTCAGTCATGTTGTGTTTTATGAAAATATTATATTCATTGAAAGTCTGAAATATGAACTGAATGCATGAAATGATGTGGTGCACATGTAGATCTCTGTCTGACTGAACGAGTTTCTGGATGGTGTGCGTCTCAGTGAATCTCAGGGAGTCTTTTGTGTTTGTAGTTCAGATCAATATTAGGGCTGGGTTTTGATTCAGATGTCTCGATTCGATTCGATTTCGATTCACTAGCTCTTGATTCGATTTGATCCCCAATTTTTTTTTTTTATTACATTCAGTGAATATAGTGATGATATTTCTAAAAAACGAACAGTAAACATCAGTTTACAAAAGGTGAATTAATAAAAAATAAATTAAGAACCACAGACCTGTATTTTAAACCTATTCTTTTTTTGTATAGGGTCCTTCTTTGAACAATAATATGGCACTATAACGTGGTGTTCTTATTTTTTTCTGGTAATCAGATGAAGGTATAAAACATTAATTTAATTTATCCAAATCAAAGGAAAATTAAACCCTTTTATTTTTTGGGAAACAAAGTGCTGCACAACAGAGGTTTACTGTTATAACTAAAAAAGAAAGCAAATTTTATTATTCCTTTAAAATAAAGATTTATTCATAGGTGGAGCGTGTGTAAGGCTGAGGAAGGGTTAGCCTTTCCCTGGTCATGAGGACTAGCGACAAAAATGCTTAAAAATAAAGTGTTGCACATTTGAACCAATCACACATGATTCTGTTGAGCTTGAGGAACTTGCAGCTGTTGTGTTATGATGGTCGTTTTCACAAACTAAACGGTAAAATGCTAATGAAGTGACTCGGAGCAGCTGGAGATGATATTTGTGTTATTATATTATTATAGAGAGCTGGCAGAAGCTGAAAACACCGCGAGAGCGTCGTCCGTGCTTTAGTGTGTGTGTACGTTACTAAACAAGACGCCATCCGTCATTCATTCACTGATTGCAGAAATCATGGCGCGTTATGCGTGATATCAATACTTCTGCAGATTTACAGTATTCCTATAGCGTTTCACCTGAGCTTTGTGAATCACGTATGGCTTTGTTCTTGCTTCTGATCAACAGGATCTCCTCCATGATGAGCTGAATGAATGACAGGCTCTCCACACATCTATTCTTATCATCACCTATTCCTGTTCATCACAAGTCTAGAAGCGTCTCCTCATATTGTTGCTCGTGTGTTTATTTGGCTTTTCTCTCGTTTGTGACACCGTTAAATTGCTGGTAATGAGACGGTTCCGCCCTTCAGAAAACCTCATTTATTTCACTTTTATTATGTCAGGCGCCATCGATGTTTTAATAGAGTCGCTGGGCCTGTATAAACGGGAGGAAATTATTTGGCCCTTGTCAAGAATTGGTCTCATTCATAATCATTTCAGGCTGGCTGAAGAAACGGAGCAGAATCAGATGAATGTGTGCATAATGAGCTTTTCCTTTCACAGTGTGTTTCTACAGACTCCAGATTAAAAACATGCTCGTTATCGACTGATGTTTCCACAATCCCTCCGCTGAAGCTCGTCCTCAAATCAGGATATATTGATCACAGACTCAACATCTTCATCGTGACTTCTGATGGATCGGTCATGAACACAGATCAGACTGAAGTGATTAGATCTGATCAGAGAATCTGTAGCTCATCTTCTGATCATCAGCAGCATCATGTTGCATGTTGTCTGTCCGGCGTGTCGGAGTGATTTCAGCAGCAGAAGCGTCAGGGTTTGAGGACAGAACCGCTGGTGTGATTGGATCGGTCGAGTCTGTGATGAGAGACATCTGTTGCAGTGAGGATGATGGATGACAGCGGGTCTCGTCACATCTGTGATGCTCTGATCAGACTAATAACTAATCAACAGCCCGATCAGAGCAGAGCTGCGTCTCTAAACTTCCTGACGGTCAAGGGCAGATCCATGGCCTTTATTAAATGGTTTTCCCAGCTGACATATCACATCTAATTCTGACCTTTAGCATCTCACGGCTCTCTAAACTCTTGTAAACGCACCGCAGTTCTTATGACCCTCTCTGCTCAAAGCTTCAGACTTTCTCCTCTGTTTCTCCTCTGTTTTTCTCTTTGATCTCTTCACTGATAGAAAGGACAGTGTCTTTCTGAAGCCATAAAATAAAATCAAAGGATTGTGAGTCTTCACGCTGCAGAGGATGATGTCAGCGTACAGGAAGCACAGACACGCGTCTGGTGGAGAGATGAAGTGTCTGTGCTGTGGTGATCTGTGTGAGGTCTGCAGAGCTTCTGATGCTCTTCTCGTGCTGCAGTGTCGTCTCTTCTCAGTGTTTCTCTCTCGTATTAAAAGCGTGCGTCTGACGGATGTTCAAAGGGCTGCTGATCAAAGGAGCTCGTTCCTCGCTCTGTGGCTTTCAGGAGCTTCATATGATGCTCTCACAGATTCTCTCACATTACTGCAGCGCTGCATCTGATTCACACTGAACTCGTGCTTGACTCAGATGTGTGAGGGGTCAACAGCTCAAACACCCGTCCGTCTGGTGTGTTCGTCTCTGTGGATCAGCATTGTGAAGATCTCAGCTCGATGATCTCCAGGCTTCAGCAGAATGATGAGAGATGATTAAACACGTTATGAATGAGATGGTCTGTGTGCCTTTCTCATTGCATTATTGTGTTATATACTGGTACACAGGACATTGAACGGATCTGAATAATAACACTACTGGCTTCTAGAGAGCCGCTTTACAGCTGAAATTAAATTAGTTTCATAATTGAGAAATTTGTTCAACATTAAAGGGATGGTTCACCCAAAAATGAAAATGTCCCCATGATTTACTCACTCTCAAGCCGTCCTAGGTGTATATGACTTTCCTCTTTCAGACGAATCCAGTTGAAGTTATATTAAAAAACATCTTGGCTCTTCCAAACTAGCGCTTGTTTACAGGAGCAAAGGAAAACCAGTCTCCTCTCGGCTTCTATAGAAATCCTCCTACATGTTTCTTTACAAATCCTCGTTCTGTGCTTCTCATTCTTTTGGTTTTGCTCTTCCACATTCGTCCTTCATCCGCTGGACTGAACACAAGGCCTTCCCTCTGTGTTTGACCCGTCAGAAGAACTGATCTTGTGTACTGTGTTTGTAACTGAGTCTCATAAACTCCAGTCGGATCAGACACGTCATGTGAACTCGCTCTGGGTAACTTCTCGCAGCACATTATCGTGATGTATGTATCAACAGTGAAGCAGCAAACCGTCCTCAAAGAGGTCAAGAGGTCAAAGCATTCAGACTTACAAAGCTTTCATCAAGACAAAACGCTAGAGACTGATTCATAAACAGTGATCCGTCACCGATGCGGCTTTGTTTCTATTCTCCAGTTAATGAACACATGTCAGATGATGAATTTCAACTATTAAACTCTATCAACTGTGAAGCAGAGAAATTAAAGTATTCATCAAACGGCCGTTTACAAACACACAGGTGAAGAATGAGAACATTTCTCAAAATCTAATGTTTAGATCAGGAATCAATCATTTAATAAACATCTAAATCTAGCTCATGTGAGACAGAATTAAAGTAATTCTCTGTTTCTGTCCATCGTCTGTCAGCTTTAGGACAGATTTGATTGGACGAACGGTAAAAGAAAGCATTTGTCTGCTTCCTCTAATTGTCGACATGAAAAGAGCTTCTGAAGAAACGCCTGCGGAAGAAAAGAAAGGAAAGAAACGGCTTTGTGTTTCTTTCTGCAGCTCCTGCTTTAATCACGTGTGTGCAGTCTGAATTATACATCTTCATTTATTCACTTTCTCTATTATAAAACAACATCACAATACTGACAACTGGAATAAGTCATTTTTTAATGAGAAATTAGGAAATCTTTTAAACTCAGAATCTTTAGAAGTTTGTTTTAGAAGCAAGCGACAGAAGCTTTAGTTCAGATGATCACTGAGGAAATATCTTCATGTGATCAGGTGCACGCTGTGCGTGTGTGTGTGTGTGTGTGCGTGTGTGTGTGTGTGTGCGTGCGTATGCGTGTGGGTGTCTGTGTGTTTGTGTGTGTGTGTGTGTGTGTGTGTGTATATGTGTGCGTGCGTGTGTGTGTGTGTGTGTATATGTGTGCATGCGTGTGTGTGTGTGTGTGTGTGCGTGTGTGTGTGTGTGTGCGTGCGTATGCATGTGGGTGTCTGTGTGTTTGTGTGTGTGTGTGTGTGTGTGTGTGTGTGTGTGTGTGTGTGTATATGTGTGTGTGCGTGTGTGTGTGTGTATATGTGTGCATGCGTGTGTGTGTGTGTGTGTGTGTGTGTGTGTGTGTGTGTGTGTGTGTGTGTGTGTGTGTGTGTGTGTGACACTGACACTCAGTGAACTGAATCTGAAGTCACTGCATACTGTGATTTTAATTATGATTTGACACATGTAGTTAATGGTTGTAGACACGGTCTGTCGATCTCAGAGGACGAGAGAGGATCAGAAACTGAAGAGAGACAGATGTGAAGACGGGACAGGACAGAGCTCTGGTGTCTGGAGCGTAAGATCACTCACAAGAGGGAAAACAAACTGAGAATAAACCAGATTTTACAGATATGTTGTTCTATTTCTGTGATGTGAGGAATATTACAGCAGAACTGAAACTTTTAATGGCATCAAAGTTTAATATAAAACCAGTTGTATATATGTGGAATTAGAGATAGATTTATATATACAGTATCTCCTCACATTTCAGCAAACATATTAGTATATCTTCTCAAGGGACAATACTATAGAAATGAAACTTGGATATTGTGGCGAGTGGGGCGGGGCCGAGAGGCGTGGGAACGAGGGGTGGGGCGCAGGTGTAGCTCATCTCCAATCACTACACCTGGCCTCACTCCTCGTTCCCACGCCTCTCGGCCCCGCCCCACTCGCCACATACCCCCATCGCCCCTCGCAGGCCGGGGGGTACTCCCGAGACTGCGCTCTACTCCCCCCCCCCCCCCCCCCCCTTCCCTCCGGGGGAGACCGCTCACGGGGACCTGCGGGAACCTGGGGGTAGGACAGACGAGGCGAGAGAAAAGGAGATGGAAGGAGGAGCGACAGGGACGAGAGAGGGGAGAGAGGAAAAAAAAAAAAAAATCCGGTTCCCAGACGCACTGCTGCTCGGCCCTCCACCGGCTGGGTGATCTCCTCCGCGGTGCCCGGCGGTGGCACTGGACGGCCCTCGGCGGACGGCACGACACTCCTCCGCCGCCCGGTGGACGGCGACGGCTCCTCCGATTTTGGGCAGCGGCATGAGTCCCCCGTTCCCTGCCCCTCCGGATTCCGTCACGGAGGCGGCAGGCTCCGGCCCCCTGGCGAACGGCGCCGACTCCTCCGCTCCCTCACGGACGGCAGCCGCCCCTCCTTGTCGTGGGCGGTCGGCAGCGAGCTCGCCCGTCCCCGGCAACTCGCTCCAGCCCACCGCCTCGAGCGTCCATGGCGGCACAAACCTCGCCAGCTCGAGGGCACCGCGGATTCACCACAGCGGCGAGGGATCTTCAGCAGCGCGTCCCTCCTTCTCCCGGGTTTCGGCACCACTGTAACAAACAAATCTCCATATTCATCGGGAAGAAGGAGGCGGGAACCGGCGCACAATCAAAACTCATTTTAATAATCAGAAATAAACACAAAACGGCGCGTCAGCCCCTCACGGCGACTGACGCGCACAAATAAAAGCCAAAACCTAAAATAATGTCCCAGGCCTGGTCCTCTCTCGTCCTTCACGGTCGTCACTCCAGTTTTATATCCTTCCATCTCCTACGTGGGACTCGATACTAGCGGTGGGGCGCAGGTGTAGCTCATCTCCAATCACTACACCTGGCCTCACTCCTCGTTCCCACGCCTCTCGGCCCCGCCCCACTCGCCACAGATATATTTTAGATTAGTCAATGTTCTGCTTGTATAGCAGTATAGATTTACTATCCTCTGAAAATAACTTAACATACAGCCATTATTGTCAATATAGCTGGCAACAAAAGTGAGTACACTGTAAGTGAACAAACTGTGTCCAGAGTGTCAGTCTTAATGTCCTCCTTCACCAGAGCTGCACAGATTTCCTCCATCATGACATCACAGAGCTGACGGATGTTAGACACATGGTGCTTCTCCACCTTCAGCTCTGGAGACACACTCGGCCACGCCATCAGCTTCAGCTGCCTCATCTTGGTTTGGGGTTGTTATTATGTTGGAATACTGCCGTCCTGACCAGTTTCTAAAGGAAAGGCATGTTCTGCTTCAGAAGTTCATGTTAAAGCGCAGCTCCCCAGCACTAACACTCATGCTGGACACCATCTCAGACAAACAAGTTTGTCTTAGTCTCGTCAGACCACAGGACATGGTTCCTGTTATTCTTGCTCTTGTACAGGTGTCTTTGGCAAACTGTTTGTCGACTTCATTGATGGCCTCGTGATCAGTGGAACGCATCTGGGCAAACCTCAGTGTGACCCGGCAGCTGTGCTGTTTCTCAGATTCATCAGATTCAGGGTGTTCCCCATCTTCCTGCAGCATTGCTCATGTTTGTGAAGGGTTAATCCTCGTAGAGGTGTTTGCTGTGAGGTGCAGTGTTGAGCATCCAGTGGTTCATATGAGAGAATTGTCCTCAAAGCTCCTAATCTTAACTGCTCTAATAGAACACACACATTAGTATAGTCCTGTCAAACAGACAAAAACATGAACATGATGAATAGGACATGAGGCTTTGTTGTCACTTAGGGTGTACTTACTTTTGTTGCCAGCTATATTGACAATAATGGCTGTGTGTTAAGTTATTTTCAGAGGATAGTAAATCTATACTGCTATACAAGCAGTGCATTGACTACACTAAAATATTTCCAAGTTTCATTTCTATAGTATTGTCCCTTGAGAAGAATGTGAGGGGTGTACTCAATTCTCATATTTAACCTGAGTTGATGATGTTTCATCTAATCTCTCATGTTAACCTTTCAGCATTTGTACATTTTCATAATTATATGTATGAATCCCACTGAAGATGATTTGAGTCATCATGAGGACAGTATGTTACACGATGAAGGCAGAAGCTCAAACACACACTGGAGGTTTCAGAAACGTTCTCTGATTGACGCTTGTGTTGAGATCTGCTGTGGGTTTGATCCGTCAGAGATCAGAGAAGAAGCTCCTCAGACTACAGGAGGATTTCTGAAGAACTTCACAAAGGCATTCACACGAGAGTCAAACCTGCAGGAACGAGTCAGCTCCGGTGGAGAAACACTCGATGAGCTCAGATGACAGGAGAGACCGAAGCTTCAAAGTCGTGTCGTTTGTTCTGTGATTGGATGTGTTTGTAGGGTTCAAGGAACAACCCATTGTGCAGGACGTCTTCCAGAAAACAGTATTGACATAATGTTGATTGAAATATGTGTACAGATGATTGCAGGCACTTATATCCTGCTCACATAATCTGAGAAAACCTTATCATTTAAAAAAATAAGAGCTATAAGCTGTAGTATGTAAAAGATGTTTCATCTGTTTCACGGACAGAAGAATCCTGACAGGATCGTGTGTGTCACTTCAGTTAGGGTTAGCTGTAAGTGTCAGTGATGTGAAAGAGCTTCATGAGGGCAGTGTTAAATGATAAAGTTTTCATGTTGCCGACTGTCGAACAGAGAAGTGTGATTGATACCTCAACAGAACAGTTTCCGCTGCTCCAGAGTCCAGTATCAGACTGATTTACACCACAGATTTCACACGTCTTTAACTTGGAGTCTTTGGTCAAGAGTCGAGTCTTAAAGGCTCGCTCAAATAAATCCCATTCAGAATCCTCATGTACTGAAATCTTCTTATTTACGAAGCTGTTTTATAGGTTATAGCCAAATATATATTCTATAATCTGCTTTGGAAAAAAAAAAGATGTTAGAACATTAAGACAGTTTTTCTATAATGAAATTCTATAATAAGTGTCCGAGCTATCATAACACACAAGATATTACAAAACCATACAAATAAAGTGTTTCTTTATTATATAAATCAGGGGTATTATATTAAAGTTCCAAGGTTCAGCCTCTATATTTTCGTCCAAGCAGAAGTCCGACCAAAAAACAACAACACATATATATAGCCTATTTTTACATGTATTGCATTTTAACATTTAGATGCGACGCCATGTGGCAGAAGAAAATACTGTTTCTGTTCAAGTCTTTTCTCCTGAAATCTATACTATTTTATATTTTAGCCTACTTAAAAGCATTGCCTAAAACACAATCTAGCAACAATAATCAAAATGTTCTCATCTTGAGCAGAAGAGAAAGATAACTAGCAATTTCAAAGTTTAAATGGCGTCTAACAACAATTCTCCCTATTATAATTACTTGATTCTTTTGAAATGTTCTTAGCCTAGAGATTAATGATGTATCAATCAATCAATCACCTTTATTTATATAGTGCTTTAAACAAAATACATTGTGTCAAAGCACTGAACAACATTCATTTGGAAAACATTGTCTCAATAATGCAAAATGATAGTTAAAGGCAGTTCATCATTGAATTCAGTGATGTCATCTCTGTTCAGTTTAAATAGTGTCTGTGCATTTATTTGCAATCAAGTCAATGATATCGCTGTAGATGAAGTGACCCCAACTAAGCAAGCCAGAGGTGACAGCGGCAAGGAACCAAAACTCCAAAAAAAAAGAGATGGGTCTTTAATCTAGATTTAAACTGCAAGAGTGTGTCTGCCTCCCGAACAATGTTAGGTAGGTTATTCCAGAGTTTAGGCGCCAAATAGGAAAAGGATCTGCCGCTCGCAGTTGATTTTGATATTCTAGGTATTATCAAATTCTATACGATGTTTGATAGGGAGCCAGTGCAGTGTGGACAGGACCAGGCTAATATGGTCATATTTCCTGGTTCTAGTAAGAACTCTTGCTGCTGCATTTTGGACTAGCTGTAGTTTGTTTACCAAGCGTGCAGAACAACCACCCAATAAAGCATTACAATAATCTAACCTTGAAGTCATAAATGCATGGATTAACTTTTCTGCATTTGACATTGAGAGCATAGGCCGTAATTTAGATATATTTTTGAGATGGAAAAATGCAGTTTTACAAATGCTAGAAACGTGGCTTTCTAAGGAAAGATTGTGATCAAGTAGCACACCTAGGTTCCTAACTGATGACGAAGAATTGACAGAGCAACCATCAAGTCTTAGACAGTGTTCTAGGTTATTACAAGCAGAGTTTTTAGGTCCTATAATTAACACCTCTGTTTTTTCCTAATTTAGCAGTAAGAAAATACTCGTCATCCAGTTTTTTATATCAACTATGCCTTCCATTAGTTTTTCAAATTGGTGTGTTTCACCGGGCCATGAAGAAATATAGAGCTGAGTATCATCAGCATAACAGTGAAAGCTAACACCATGTTTCCTGATGATATCTCCCAAGGGTAACATATAAAGCGTGAAGAGTAGCGGCCCTAGTACTGAACCTTGAGGTACTCCATACTGCACCTGTGATCGATATGATACATCTTCATTCACTGCTACGAACTGATGGCGGTCCTATAATAACGATTTAAACCATGCTAATGCACTTTCACTGATGCCAACAAAGTGTTCAAGTCTATGCAAAAGAATGTTGTGGTCAATTGTGTCAAACGCAGCACTAAGATCCAATAAAACTAATAGAGAGATACACCCACGATCAGATGATAAGAGCAGATCATTTGTAACTCTAAGGAGAGCAGTTTCAGTACTATGATACGGTCTAAATCCTGACTGGAAATCCTCACATATACCATTTTTCTCTAAGAAGGAATATAATTGTGAGGAGACCACCTTTTCTAGTATCTTGGACAGAAAGGGAGATTCGAGATTGGTCTATAATTAACAAGTTCTCTGGGGTCAAGTTGTGTTTTTTTATGAGAGGCTTAATAACAGCCAGTTTGAAGGTTTTGGGGACATATCCTAATGACAATGAGGAATTAATAATAGTCAGAAGAGGACCTATGACTTCTGGAAGCACCTCTTTTAAGAGCTTAGATGGTATAGGGTCTAACATACATGTTGTTGGTTTAGATGATTTAACAAGTTTATACAATTCTTCCTCTCCTATAGTAGAGAATGAGTGGAACTGTTCCTCAGGGGGTCTATAGTGCACTGTCTGATGTGATACTGTAGCTGACGGCTGAATGGTTGCAATTTTATCTCTAATAGTATCGATTTTAGAAGTAAAGTAGTTCATAAAGTCATTACTGCTGTGGTGTTGGGAAATGTCAACACTTGTTGAGGCTTTATTTTTCGTTAATTTAGCCACTGTATTGAATAAATACCTGGGGTTATGTTTGTTTTCTTCTAAAAGAGAAGAAAAGTAATCAGATCTAGCAGTTTTTAATGCTTTTCTGTAGGATAGGTTACTTTCCCGCCAAGCAATACGAAATACCTCTAGTTTTGTTTTCCTCCAGCTGCGCTCCATTTTTCGGGCTGCTCTCTTTAGGGTGCGAGTATGCTCATTATACCATGGTGTCAAACTGTTTTCCTTAATCTTCCTTAAGCGTAAAGGAGCAACTGTATTTAAAGTGCTAGAAAAGAGAGAGTCCATAGTTTCTGTTACATCATCAAGTTGTTCTGAGGTTTTGGATATACTAAGGAATTTGGATACATCAGGAAGATAACTTAAAAAGCAGTCTTTTGTGGTAGAAGTGATGGTTCTTCGATACTTGTAACAAAAAGTAGAATTTACAATTTTGGCTATATGAAGTTTGCACAGAACTAAATAATGATCTGAGATATCATCATGTAGATCAGAAACGTCACATCTAGTTTGAACAGTCATAGGTTATAGATGGATAGTATGAAAAATAACTATATTTGCGGCATTGTTGTTTTCTGCTGTGTTTTGTTGTTACTGTTCTCGTTACTTCAGGATATTGTGTTGAATGCATGAATAGAGCCCTGCATGGGTCCTGGTCCAACAGCTTGTGTGAATTCTCAGCCCAAGTCCATCTTCCTCATTACACAGCTATTAAAATAGTTCAGTTTTGGTTTTTAATGGCAAAGTGGTTGTACTTATTTTAATTTCTTTATTAAGATAATTTAGAAATATGTTTGGAATATTTTATGTTCGTAAAATTCAAGTATTTGTTTTTTAAAGGAACGACCAAGTGGCAGAGAGTTGAGCATGATTGATCAATTTATCCTTCTCAAACCAACACCAATTGCCTAAAATAAACAGACATGAAACACTTCATGCATTTCACAGTATTAATTTAAACATTTTTCCTAGATAAATGAGCGCTGTCAGGCGTATGTGTTGGTGCAGTGGATAAGACACGTGTCTTTGGTGTGAGAGACCTGGGTTCGAATCCACTGTCCTGAACAAGACACGTAACCCCTTGTTCCTCCAGAGGCGTGCGACCTCTGACATATACAGCAAGTGTAAGTCGCTTTGGATAAAAGCGTCAGCTAAATGAATTAATGTAATGTACATCCAGTCATTTGTGCGGACTCAATGCTAAAGTGCGCTTTGCTTCACCAGCATGATCACTTGCATTTATTTTATTTATTTTTATTAACAGTGGAAGATTAACAATACGCCAGCATTTTTTCTCATAAAGGTGAGAGTATACATCATTCACAACTGCAAAGAGTCTATTTGGCGCTTCAGCGACATGATAAATATATCTATAGAATGCTCTAAATGACTATTTTAAAATGAAATAATTCTAAAAAATAACTAAAAATAAAGAATAAAGTAAAAATATGTAGCATATGGGCCCAGCGCTGACTCACTACACCACTGATATCAGTTATATAAGTATTCAAGGATAAAATACTCAAGTTGCTTTTAAAATATTTATGAGTCGAGTCTGAATAACTATAATAATAAATATAATAATAACTAAATAACTAACTCGAGTGCCCCTCTCTGCTTCACACACTGTATTTGGAGATGTGAGGCTTCTGCTCATACACTTGTCCATATATCAGATTCTTCAGGGGTTTAAACATGCATTCAGCGGTTTTCTTAGTGAGCCATCATGAACCATTGTCAGTTTGTCCTTCATATTTCAATTCATGGTATCTTAACTTGAGGAATATTCTTCATATATTATAAACATTGTTACTAATAAAGTTCCTGGCAACATGTTCAGTTCCCATGATGCAGCAGTGTTTGTGACGGTAGAAAAAAAGACTTTTTCTAAGACCTAATTGAAGGAGATTTTATTATTCACTGGCTCTTAATGAAATCATCAGAGTCTCCTTTGATTCAAAGCAGATGAAAAAGAGAAGCAGAAAATAGAAAAGATATATAAATATATATAATATCTCTGAGACTCCATCCGGACTCCAGATCTCTCAGATATCTTCTCTTGCATCCACAGACACTTCTTGCAAAACTGACATATCAGATTCTTCTCTGTGTCCGAGGGAGCACATTTCCTCTTCGATTGCTGCTGCAGTGATTCAAGAGATTGTTGAGAAAGTCCAGCTCCTGTTTTTCTGTTTTTCATCGGTTTGTGATAATAAAAGCATTTCAGTTTTTATTCAGAGTTTGACTTCGATTCAAACCCAGAGATGCTGATATAGTTTTAAATCTCCTTAACATTAGTGTGAAACACACGATCATCTGCTTTCATTAGGAGATGCTGGCTTCAGCTGAACCAGGATGGGTAAATGGAAAATATTTAGGACATTTGATTTTCAGGATCTGCTGTGAAGTGTCCTCATGTGAAGCTGATGAGCTGGTCAATAAGACGGATTGATGACATTAGCAAAAAGAAAAGTCATTTGACATTCAGAATTAGACTATATTGATAATTCAGTGGATAAACATCTGTTCACACATATACCCCAAGATCTCTTCAGTACTCTACCTAGAAGAATTAACCAGGATACAGGAGGCAATAGACACGGGAAAGAGCTAGCCCACCTTTGTCAAACGTTATGTCTTTATATCCTCAACGGTAGAATCGAAGGAGATCCCTGCAGAATATTTACTTACGTGACCCTGGACCACAAAACCATTCTGGTTTGGTTCAGCTATATATATATATATATATATATGGATATATTTTACATGTATTTTAGTTTCGTTTGTTTATGGATGTATATTATATGTATTTTTGTTTTGTTTGTGTTTATTCTGCATGTACAGTGCTTTGGCAATATGTACCTAAGTGTGTCATGCTAATAAAGCAATATGAATTGAACTGAATTGAGAGACAGAGAGACGGTTCTTTGGCGTGTTTCAGCTGGATCTTCTGTCTGCTTCAGTAAACACTGAATCTGCTGGTCAGAAATAAAGCGCAGGACGGTCCCTTACAAGCAGCCAACTGGATCCACAGTGTCCTTAATGATGCTGCCGGATTTTGGCAGTTTTAAACTCTTCACAGTTGGTTTAGAAATTACACTGCCAAACTGAGTGTGTGTGTGTGTGTGTTTGTGAAATATGCGCTTAGACATGTATTTGGTGTAATTATTTTCCTCCTCTATGCCTTCTGAAGCGCATTGATTTTTACAAAGCTCGTTGTTTTGAAAGAGCAAGATGTGCTGTGATTGGCCAGCTATTTAGTGTGTTGTGATTGGCCGAATGTTTCAAGCGTCTGATGGAAATGCCACACCCCTCAGTATATACTGTAATGTTGTGTCCCGGTCAGAACACCTGAAAAAACAAAAACAAAAACAATAAAGCCCATTACAAACGAGGCATCCAGTGGAGACGTAATTACTGATTATAATGACTTACAGTATACTGTCTTCTTACACATTGCATTGCATATCGCGCTGTGCAAACATAAAACTCTGCATTTGTGATCGGAGAAACAACAAGCTCTACACTGCTCAAGACTTGCGTTAGAATCATCGGTGGCAAATCGCTTACATATGAAAACATACTTACATAAGCCAGAAGCACCGGACTCTCCTTTCAAAGAGTGAGGAATTTAATGAGGAACCGCCGGCGGATTTAACGAGGTATGGCCGGCGGATTTGATGAAGGAGCAAAAGGTTGTCAAAAGACCCGGTACTTCGGTACCAAGTCAGTACTAAAAATGTTTAAATGTGACGGTACCAGGTTTCTTTAAGTACCGGTAGTACCGAGGTCCCGTTCAAACCCGGTTCGTGATGCATACAGCGCTATGATTTCCGCGAAGCAGAAAACGGAATCTCAAAATCCAGTCGTGAAAATGAAACTATGAAAATATGGACAGTCACGGAACTTGTCAAAGTTATCATAAATTAATCAGATCATATCTCCATATGGACCAGTATCTGTAAATGTTAAGCAGCAAAAGTTGTTTGAAATATGAGTCCTGCATGTTCTGCGTGTCTCTGTGTGAATGATCGAATGGCAGAGACGTGCAGGTTTGTTTACTACATAGACTGAAGCGCATGACACTTGCATTAATGTCAGCATCTGAGCTTCAGAGTTCTCTCTCCATCAAGCGATCTGTACTTTTCGATTCATGTCAATGTACGCACAGATCACCTGTATTTGATGCTCTGTAAACTCTTTGTGACGGCGCACGACTCACCATCGCTTTCTCACACATGAAAAGAGAGAGAGAGCGAGAGTCTTACCACGCTGAATCGACACGCTACATTTAAACTATTCTTTGTTGTCTTCTCCTGTCAAAATAATTTTCATTTAGAGTTAGAGTTTCATTTAGAATTATTCATATTTTTCGAACAAGAAGAAGATATGCCGGTTTTTCCAGTAGTGGGCGGAGCTAATGCGCATATGGCAATTTCATTGGCTGGCGTTCATCTATTACCATCCCTGTTTTGATTTCAGCAAATCAGTTTGACCGAACGCATACAACGTGATTAATATTCATGAACCCAGCAGCTCATCAATCTATAGTGCATTGTATATTGTTAGTATGGTAGTAGAATTAGTAGCAGTAATATCTTTTAATAATAATTATTACTATTTTTTTTTACAGAAACCCTCAATGACCAAAAATATCTTAAGCATCACCACCAGTCTTAAGTTCAGTTAAAATGACATATGCATTCATTAAAAGTTCATTTTTACATAAAGGCATTGTGCTACTAAATATTACTATTATTTAGTAAAACACAATTGTAAATAAGTATAAAGAATGGCATTGGTTTTATTTTTAGTGATAAAAAGTTTTTTAATTTTAATTCGCATATTTTTGTTTTTTGCTTTTGTACCGAAATTGGTACCGAGAACCGTGCGTTTTCACTGGTATCGGTACCGAATACTGAAATTTTGGTACCATGACAACACTAGTTGTAACACTGCAAAGAGAAAGGAACAATTGAAATTGCATCATATGACCCCTCTAAACACTTCTGAGTCCAGTAACACAGATATAAACGGTCACACCG
>NC_068385.1:860777-870777 GCF_023724105.1 Carassius gibelio | reverse complement strand
GACTAGTCCTCACACACTAACCCTCACACACTAACCCTCACACACTAACCCTCACACACTAATCCTCACACACTAACCCTCACACACTAACCCTCACACACTAACCCTCACACACTAATCCTCACACACTAGTCCTCACACACTAACCCTCACACACTAACCCTTACACACTAGTCCTCACACACTAACCCTCACACACTAATCCTTACACACTTGTCCTCACACACTAGTCCTCACACACTAACCCTGACTAGCAGTGCTGAGGACGCGTGTCTGTCTGTGAGGTTGTAATATTCTCCAGCTGAAGTGGGTTTAATCACAGACAGAAGATGCTGTGTGTTGGATGAACATGATGAATCTGTGCCGTCACGTGTGTTCTCTTTCTAAATTCATTCAAATGTTTTATTGTAGCTCATGCTGCTGTCTGATGCAAAAGGGTTTTTTGAGCACAAAAGCCTGAACGGTGAGACTTCAGAAGGCCGAAGATAAATCACAGCGCTCAAGTGAACTTCAGCAACTCTCTCGGGTGGTTCCTGAGCCAGAAAACTTTCTCTTTGACCTGATTCTTCTCCGCTCCGGAATCAGAGAAACTTAATGTGGCCATTAAAGAATCGATGTTTCCTTCATCATTTACAGGAGTGATGTCACCGTCATTAGTCTGATGCTAAATGACTTCAGTCGTCCGCTGAATATCTCGTCACTCGCCGCAGTTTAAACTTCATCTGTGTAAACGTCGAGCTGTCGTCCAGTGAAACGAATGGCTATTCCATTTAACAATCCAAACCCTGCATTAGCATATATCTGTCATTAGCATACATTAGACTGAGTCTCTTTTAATGCAGATTCTGGCAGTAAACCACACAGAATGCAGAAGTTATTACTGCAGTTCTTGCACCTTGAGGCGAGAGCAGCGCGTGCAGAAGGAAGCGGTTCAGCGGGGAGTGTTTTAGGGATAATTATGTACTGCTTGAATTATTCAGCTCTAGGAAAGACCTGGAATATGAACTCCACACGGTCTCATTTTCTTGCCACAAAGATTTTTGTTGAACTGGATTTTCACGAGTCTCTAAAGTACTAGAACTATTTCTATTTCTATATTTAGATGCATGCAATAAAATTAGCAGGACAGCGCTCACACACACACACACACACACACACACACACACAGAGCTGCAGAGATTCTGTCTCTAATCTGAACACACACATTGTTTGTGTACAAACTCTGACATGAAAGCAGTGTAAAAGATCCTGTCCAGAAGGATTTCAGATATTCAGCTCTCTTACCATCCCTCTCTCTCTCTCTCTGTCTCTCTCTCTGTCTCTCTCTCTCACTGCATGCACTTCTGTCAGAGCAATAGAGGATGAAATGGAGCGTTACACACACATTTTTTATTCGTCCACCTGGATGTTTTCCACCAACTACACCTCTCTGTTTTGTTTTTCATTCATTCTTGACTCGAGCAGTGATACTTGAGTTGGTCTGATGTGTGATATATTTATATATAAAGCTGGAGGAGTTTGTGTTGTCTTGTAAGATCTGCTGTTTCAGAAGAAACCCATTGAGAGTGTTGTTTGTTGCATCCTCTGCATGCTTGGGTTTAGCACGGGAGTCTCTAAATGAATTATGCAAATCAGAAACCATTACAAAGATGCCTAAAAAGTTAATGCAAAATGCAGTTTTCATGGCACATTCCCCAAACTCGCAGACTGAGAAAATAGTCATGTGTCTGTGGATGTGGTTTGGATTCAGTGGTTTTATGATCTGAGGAAATGTTGGGTTGAGTCCTCCAAAACCAAATACTTAAACAAGAGTTATAGAGTCATTATCTGACCAGATATAAATATGTTGGCCTCAGTGTTGTTGATCTACAAAGTACAGTTTGAAGGGCTTGCACAAACACACACACACACACACACACAGTGCTTGTCTCATTATTTGCTGAAGCTGTTAAACTGTGTGTGTGAGGCAGCAGCTCTAATTGGCCTCACACACACACACACACTCACACACACACACACTGAGCTGCTGGTCATATTGAATGTCAATCATGCGGCACTGTCAGCACTGCGCTAACACATTCAGCACTTATCCTACAGCGCTCAAGAGCTCTTCACACACACACACACACATTAACCACCATTTACCTTTGACCTGTTTGCTACTGAACACAGCCTGAAGTGTGATGTTATTCATTCTCACATACACTGTGTGAGTGTGTGTGTGTGTGTGTGTGTGTGTATGTGTGTGTGTGTGTGTGTGTGTGTTAGAGAGAGAGAGAGAGAGAAAGAGCGAGCGAGAGAGAAGTGGCTCATCTTTATGGTTTTTATGTAGGAATAGACAGATTTTTCCATTTAAAGAAATAATAATTTTATAAATATAAAATAAAATATATAAGTATAAAAAGATAAAGCGTGCTAGTAATGGTAGGCCTGGTTTAATAAGTGAGTGAAAGCATAGACATCATTCAGTAGGATGGAGTATTTTAAACCGTGGCTCCAGATCAGTGTGTGGTTGTGTTCAGCAGAGGAAGGGTCAACGGTTAAAGGACAAAATCCTCCTTTAGGAGTTAATCTAACAAAAACTGCAAAGAATTGAAAAAAATAATCTAAAAATTCAAAAAAAAAAAAAAAAAAAATATATATATATATATATATATATATATGTATATATATATATATATATATATATATATATATATATATATATATATATATGTATATCATAAACAGTGTTGTAATGCTTTGTTTCGCAGGTTTGGTTTGGTCTGTTATCTTTGTGACTCGGTTAGTGTTCCGGTGATGAGAGCGGGCTGTTGTCCTGACAACCGATAACGGGACTCTCGTGAAGGGGGCAGCAGAGCGCTAGTGTAGCGAGTGTGTGTGTGTGTGTGTGTGCGCGCGCGCTGGATCGCGGTTTCCTCAGTTCATCTCGCGCGCTGCCGCTTCAGTCTCCGCTGTTTCCCGCGGATCTCTCGCGCTCTTCATCTGTTCACTGTGTTTCTCTGTGGATTTTCTCTGGAGATGTTTGTGAGCGGACGCACCTCGTTCCGGCAGCTGCAGGCGTGCTTTTTCCGACTGCTGTGTTTTATTCCCACAGGATTCCCGGTGATCAGCGTGGACAGCCAGAGATCCACCGACAACATCACCATCAGACAGGGAGACACCGCCGTGATCCGGTAAGACGAGAACTTTCCTTCCTCCGCTAACTCTGTTCATCATGTGTCCTCGGCTCAGCATCAGCACCACTGCAGGAGCAGCTCATCCTCCAGGAAACACTCTTATATAACACTCTCATACTCCGATCCTGATTAAACTGAGACTGATTCGTCAAGTGATCGCTCTGATCAGCATAAACTGAATGATCTGACTGCATCTGTATAGCAGAGTAACAGTCTCTGCTAATGTGCTGAAGTTTGTGGGGTTTATTTTTTATTTATTTATTTATTTACAGATGATCGGAAGTGTGTGTTGATTCTGTTGTGATGTTTCTGATGCAGGGTTTCTGGTTCTTCTTCATGATCAGCGCTGCTCTTGTGATGTGAGATGAGCTTCTGGTTGCTTTATTAAATAGATTGACTGTTGTTTCAAGCCTGATTTCTGGATGCTCAGGGTTTACGTGACCTGCTGTAAACTGGCCTCATCTTCACCTTTTGCTTTGTCCCTCGGTTAGATTACTAGCAGACATTTAAAGGGGTCCTATTATGCTCTTTTACAAAGTCAAAAAACACATTATTTTTCAAATAATTAACATGATTAAAATATCTTTCTCCACAGCCCTGCACAAACTGCTCGATTACTTCTGGGTTTGATGAAGACCCGCCTTCTGATTGGTTAGCTGTCCCAGTGTGTTGTGATTGGTGAACAGCTTACACAGTGTTTCAGTATTGCCCCGCCCCCTGCCAAACAGCAAGATCAGTTAAGGATGGTGACAACATTGGCATATGAGTCTGAGCCGGATTCAGACCGAGAATACTGAACAAGAGGAAGACGCAGAACCATGGTTTTCTGTTTTCTCTGGTGCTCTCAATCAAGCTTTGTAACCATGACCTCACCCCATTCTGATCTCTGTAGGCAGGAATTATTTTGATGATTATCTAATGGGCTGATTTGTGACATCACAAAACCAGAAAACCACGCTGTTGTCCAAACAAGCCGTTTTTTGTATCTCCCGTTTGAGTGGACTGAGATTTGTAACTTTGTAGATCTTTTTCATGCCCAAACATACACACTACACACTGACTAAACTTCAAAAAGTGAAAAAGCATAATAGGAGCCCTTTAAGAGAGAGGGAGAGGGAGTTCCCACCCAAAACTGTCTCTTCATCATCATTACAGCAGAGCTCAGAAACCCATTCACATTCATCAGAGCCACACACAGAGCTGATTAGACGAGATGTGTGTGAGTTCTGAGCCGCACTGATGCTGATGGGCTGTGAAGTGCACGGGTCACTTTGTGTTTCATATTCTGTGTGAACACAAGCCCAATCCTCCATGTTCTCAGCTGTAGCTCAAACGCTTGAAGTGGTTTCGGTTTGAATGCCTGACACACACACACAGAGACACAGACACACACACACAGAGACACACACACACACACCCACACACACACACACACACACACACACACACACACACACACACACGCATGCACACACCCACACACACACACACACACATGCACACACACACTCACACACACACACGCACACACACACACGCACACACACGCACGCACACACACACACACACACACACACACACACACACGCACACACACGCACACACACACACACACACGCACACACACACGCACACACACACACACACACACACACACACACACACACGCACACACACACACACACACACACACACACACACACACGCACACACACACACGCACACACACACACACACACACACACGCACACACATACCAGCAGCTGACCACAGAACTGTGTTTGAGGCTCGTATCCTCTCTCTCCTCGTCTAGTTTTGTTCAGGGTTTGGTGGATGAGGGAACGTCTAACATCTGCTCACGTTGAATCTTCTGCCAAGCATCTTCTGCCAGTTTCAACAAAATCAACAAATAAGAGTTTTACCGCCATAATGTATTCAATTAAATTCATTTAATTTGTTATCATAAACACATAATTCTAGGATTAGTGTGACGTTATTATTGGCATTCAGCATGTAGGCAGCTGATAGTAGTGTAGTGTCAGACACAGGATCGTTTGCTGTGTATTAATGGAGCAGAAGATGCGTGTCACAGTGATAACACCTGAAATTACAGCGATTTGTTAAGATAAAGCTCCCTAGTCTTTCTCACTGTTTAACCCATGAGCACTCAAGCTAAACTAGAACATTTTACAGAGAAATATTATAAATTAATTCAATCATCTGTTTAATAAAAGATGCAATGAAGCACTCAAAGAATAAAAAAGTGAAGAACTGAGCACTGTAGTATTCTGAAGTATTCATATCCTAGCCTAGCATGCAGAAATGTAAAGCAGTGATTCCCAATCTATGAACGAATGAATGAAGTACTTATTTGAAACGGTCTACTGTGTACGGTCTACTGTCCATGTCCAGAAAGGTAAGAAAAACATCATACCATAAGTGCCATGGGATTTTAATGACCTCAGAGAGTCAGGACCTTGGTTTAACGTCTCATCCGAAACACCCGTGAGCGCCCCCTGCTGGCCTCACTAACACCCCTAACAACCGCTACCTGGTTTTCCCAGAAGGTCTCTGTCACGACTGTAGTTCGTATCATCCAGGTTCTGACCAGCTCGACCCTGCTTCTCTTCAGTGGATGACCAGTCTTGGGCTGCAGGGTGATATGACTGTGGCTTTCATTTTTGGAAATTAGGGCTTTCAGCACGTCATTAATCCTTTATTCAGCTCTAATGCAGTAGTGTTTTCATCCTTCTGTGAAATGTTTTTCTGTATGTTGATAGATGGCAGAATATGCAGGGAAAGCCGGCTCTTAGCTAAATGTGAGTGGCTAGAGTTTAGCGTTCATGTCTGGAGTGTATTTATCTCCGGTGTCAGCTGGCCGTTGATTACGTGTGAACACATGGTGTCCCGTCCAGCGTTAGGAAGTGTGTGAAGCGTTGTTTATCTCCTGTGGACTTCTGGGGTTTATCGTTACTCGTAATGCCACTGTACTCATAACGCACCGTGGCCCCATTAGGAGCAGAAAGCCCCAGCAATTTGTGCAGAGTTGCCCTTCTTCTCAAAGGAAGCATGGAGTCCGAACAGGATGTGATTGTCTTCAGCACTTCCTGTGAAGAGCTCGGTCCTTCAGGGCCACCAGGATTAATTAGCAAAGCTGTTTAACACGTTCCACCAACAATAGGACATACAGTGCTTTTTGTTTATGCCATTCTGCAAGTGTATTTGGCAGATATCATGTTTACTGCTTATTAAATGATAGCAGCTATCTGGGGCATTGGTGTCTAATTTGCGCCCCGTAATTCTGTGCCTGTGATTTGCTGCTCTTTATATCTGAGGTGTGAAGTTCCCCTCCAGTGTTCAGGGCCGTTTTCCCACAATGCTGTAATTTTAATTGGTTTTTAACACTTCTGGCAGCGGTGCTGGCTGCAGGCTGCGTCTCTGAACGAGAAGAGTCATTGTTGGTTTATTAAAACATCCTCTTCAGTGAAAGCAATACTCAATTATCACTTCTGTGACAGTAACGGCACATGTGTGTGCTATTTTAAAGGGGTCATATGATGCGATTTATTTCCTTTCTCTCTGGAGTGTTACAAGCTCTTAGAAGATCTGAAGATCGGTAAAGTTGTAAAGACTAAAGTCTCAAATCCAAAGAGATATTCTTTATTAAAGTTAAGAGACAACCACGCCCCCCTAAAACACCTCGTTTAAACACGCCCCCACACGTCTACATCACTGTGTGGGAAGATTGCATAAAACCGTCCATATGTTCACGCAAAGAAAGAAAGTATATCTTTTATTCTCGCTGTAGTATGTGTTTCTGTAGCTCAAGTGGTAGAGCTTTGTGTTATCAAGCGTTGGGGGTTCGATTCCCGGGGACACATGATATGTAAAAATGTATAGCCTGACTGCACTGTAAGTCGCTTTGGATAAAAGTGTCTGCTAAATGCATAAATGTATAAAAATGTTGGTATTGTTTTTGTTGCCATGTTGTGAAGATGCTGTGTTTCATTGTGAAAGCGAAACTACTTTATTTGTTCTTCCAAAAGAGGACACAACTAGATATCAGTGGTTTAGTTGTATTTTTAACACTGTTCCAGAACAGTTCAACCCAAATATTCAGGAGTGTGCAGCACAGTTTCTGGAGGACTGTTTCCTGAACCTCAGAGTAGTCTACAACGCCGTGTCGGTTTCTATAAAGTGTGGCAGTCTCTGCTTCTGACTCACAGTCTGTAAGTATGTTTCTATATTTAAATAATTTGCCGCTGATGACTCAAACGTGAGTTTTGAGCAGTGCAGAGCAGCACTTGTTGTTTGTCGTTCTCTGATCACAGATGCAGACAAGGTTTTATGTTTACGCAGTAGATACGCAACCCAACGCATGAAACACAGTGTAAGTCATTATGATTATGTCCGCAGTGGATGCAACAAATGCTTTTTTGTAATGGGTTTAATTGTAATGGCATAGAGGAGCAACAAAGTACATTATGTGGAAAATAATGGGGTTTTTTTTACCTTAAACCACATAAACAAATTGCATTACACCAAATAATATTAGTTTTAGCAACATCATGTGACCCCTTTAAAAAGACAGTGTGTGAGCGAGAGCAAGATTGTGGAGAGCCCAGTGTTCCTCACATTTGGCATCGAGGCTAGTCGTGAAAGTTAGCACATCTCTGTGAACGCCACAGATTCACGAGCGCATGCATGTTAAACAGATTCACGAGCGCATGCACGTTGAACAGATTCACGAGCGCATGCACGTTGAACAGATTCACGAGCGCATGCACGTTGAACAGATTCACGAGCGCATGCACGTTGAACAGATTCACGAGCGCATGCACGTTAAACAGATTCACGAGCGCATGCACGTTGAACAGATTCACGAGCGCATGCACGTTGAACAGATTCACGAGCGCATGCGCGCATGCACGTTGAACAGATTCACGAGCGCATGCACGTTGAACAGATTCACGAGCGCATGCACGTTAAACAGATTCACGAGCGCATGCACGTTGAACAGATTCACGAGCGCATGCACGTTGAACAGATTCACGAGCGCATGCACGTTAAACAGATTCACGAGCGCATGCACGTTAAACAGATTCACGAGCGCATGCACGTTAAACAGATTCACGAGCGCATGCACGTTGAACAGATTCACGAGCGCATGCACGTTGAACAGATTCACGAGCGCATGCACGTTGAACAGATTCACGAGCGCATGCACGTTGAACAGATTCACGAGCGCATGCGCGTTAAACAGATTCACGAGCGCATGCACGTTAAACAGATTCACGAGCGCATGCACGTTGAACAGATTCACGAGCGCATGCACGTTGAACAGATTCACGAGCGCATGCACGTTGAACAGATTCACGAGCGCATGCACGTTGAACAGATTCACGAGCGCATGCACGTTGAACAGATTCACGAGCGCATGCACGTTGAACAGATTCACGAGCGCATGCACGTTGAACAGATTCACGAGCGCATGCACGTTAAACAGATTCACGAGCGCATGCACGTTAAACAGATTCACGAGCGCATGCGCTTTTAACAGATTCACGAGCGCATGCACGTTAAACAGATTCACGGGCGCATGCACGTTAAACAGATTCACGGGCGCATGCACGTTAAACAGATTCACGGGTGCATGCACGTTAAACAGATTCACGAGCGCATGCATGTTAAACAGACGGCCTGCGATAGAATAGAGCACAGTAGATCTGATGCAAATTCATCTTTCTAAAAAATATATAAAATATTTCAGGTGAAACCTTAAACTAGGACTGGGCGATTGTGCAAAAAAACTGAATTTAGATTTTTACAGAATGTTTGACCGAATTTCTCTCTCTCTATATATATATTATTTATACATATTTTACAACATACTACAGTACTACAACATGATTCAAGTTACTTTTTCTTTATTAACCCTTTTTTTATTCAAGTGCAGCACACATGAAGTCATCAACATGATGTTAAACAAATCAGTTTTTAAATATCTTTGCAGGAAAGATTCAAGAACTACAACTAAGTGTTGTAAACACGACTGTCTTCTTTCGTGAGGGGTTTGTCATCACAGCATCTTTATCTCCAGGAGGAACATTAAAGAGATACTCCAACCCAAAATGAAAATTTTGTCATTAATTAATTACTCCTCAAGTTTCCAGGTGTTCATCTAAAATATCTTAAATTGTGTTCCGAAGACGAACTGAGCTTTTACAGATTTGAAAGGACATGAGATTAAATTATTAATGACAACATTTTCATTTTAGGGTGGAGTTTCCCTTTAAAGAACGTGACAAACCCTCTCCCGGAAACCCTGTATAATTAAACCAATCCAACGACGACTTCTGAACTCCTGAAGTGTTTCCACTTGTGTTTAGCGGTCCGTGTACGAGACGTCTGAGGCTGACTCTACACGTTAGTAACTGCAGGTGAAACGCATTCATGGCTCTCTGATCTGAATTAAATAGTGTGTAAACACTGAATAATCTACATCTAAACGCCTCTTCAGAATCAGATGCAGCTTCTGTGTTTCCTCTGCATTGCAAAGATGAATTTTGATACTGATATAATTTGTTTGGTATCAGCCCAAATATCTTTTTATTGTAATTGACTGATTAAATGAAGAATTTGACTCAAAAGATAAAAATGACCATAAAATGTAAAAATTAATTTACATTTACTGGAACAGATTGATCTGTATCACTGCTGTGAGAAATAGACAGAATATGAAGGATATCACATTCTAGTCTTACACACACACACAAACACACACACACACATGTTTCACACACACACACACACTCTCTCTC
>NC_068385.1:833277-850777 GCF_023724105.1 Carassius gibelio | reverse complement strand
TTGCCATAGCATTCAGAGATGGTGAGAATGTGAATTATTGTTAAATGTAAGGTCAGCTGATCAGGCGTCACACTTCACCATCTAACAGGGGACCAGTGTGCTTTAGTCTAGAGAAATCACCACTACATGCACAGATCTGTTGCCGTGTATGTTTAGTATGTACAGTTTAGCTTGTGTGGAATTGTTTTTATTATTTGACTTTTTTCTGTTCAACACAAACAAAAATGACCCTCATTGGCCGATAAGAAACATCAAAGGAGGATTTGTTGTAGAGTGTTTGACAAAATTAATGTCTTGTAATCTATAATGTACGCTCAGCACCGTTGAGTGTTCCCGCGATCATTAAATCGAACATGTACGCGTATTTAAAAGCAATTTTAATACCCTGCATTTTGAGAGTGTCTCCCTGATGCTCGCAAGTTAGGCTTGATAACATATCTAGACTGTTATTAGTATGTAGGCTATAACAGGTTTTGTAGTTGTCTATAGATCTGTTATCTTTCTCTATTTGAACTTTGAATATATAGAGAGCACTTATTGTTTCTACTTATACGACTATTATGTTATTTGTTATGTGTTTATTTGTATGTTCAGTTTGTGAAAAGGAGTTCACTTTCAGTCGGTCACTCTCAACGTCACATCGGTGATGACCGACACATTGTGATCCCAAATCTAGAAGCTCATAATTCATGTACGGTTCCAATGTCTAAAGAGACTCACATAAAATCATGCAGGAGAGAATCCAGGCAGTAGAACAAAACCTTTTACAGAGCTTGAGTGTTGTTGTTTTTACTGCATATGATAATTCATACTCAGAAAGTAGAACTGAAATTATATTGATTGCAAGATGATTTTTCCAGTCAAACATTTTTAGACCAGAAGTTGGTCATTAAGATTCCTTTTTTTTTTTATCTGTAAAAATCTTGTCTTGTGGCTTGAGTTAAGTGTTGGCATTAATGCTAATCAAACAATAAAAGGCGAGAAGAAAAATAATTACATTAATTTCTCAAGTAAAGCATTATTAGTTTGTTTAATTTACATCAACAAAACAAATTTATGGGTTAAAAAGAGCAGAAAGAGCTCTTTCAGGTAACAATTGCATGTCAATACTTCTGACAGTAAAGAATGCATGTGTTAGATAAAATGAGTTTGGTCCCCAGTTAGATGGTGACGTGTGACGCCTGTTAGACTGAATCACCTCTTCTTACATCACAGACACATTAACATTATATGTTAAATTAAGAAACAACATTATATGTTAACTTAAGAAACAACATTATATGTTAACTTAAGAAACAACATTATATGTTAAGTTAAGAAACAAAATTATATGTTAACTTAAGAAACAACATTATATGTTAAATTAAGAAACAATATTATATGTTAAATTAAGAAACAATATTATATGTTAACTTAAGAAACAACATTATATGTTAAGTTAAGAAACAACATTATATGTTAACTTAAGAAACAACATTATATGTTAAATTAAGAAACAATATTATATGTTAAATTAAGAAACAATATTATATGTTAAATTAAGAAACAACATTATATGTTAACTTAAGAAACAACATTATATGTTAAGTTAAGAAACAACATTATATGTTAACTTAAGAAACAACATTATATGTTAAATTAAGAAACAATATTATATGTTAAATTAAGAAACAATATTATATGTTAACTTAAGAAACAATATTATATGTTAACTTAAGAAACAATATTATATGTTAGCTTGCTGCATTGAAAAATTTCAATTGAGTTCAGTAAAATATCTTTTAACCAGGCTACTTTAGCTGTTTAACACTGACATTTTCCAGAGGCTCCATTTTTTTGTAGGGTATTATCAGCATTGCCATTATATTCAGAAATAAATAAATAAATAAATAAATGTAATTTGTTAAATGTAAATGCAACCAAACAGATCACGTCATGCTTCACCATCTAACTGGGGACCGGTTTGATCTTGGAGGCAAATTTGTGCATTTTTTTAATAGATAGATAGATAGATAGATAGATAGATAGATAGATAGATAGATAGATAGATAGATAGATAGATAGATAGATAGATAGATAGATAGATAGATAGATAGATAGATAGAACAGATAGAACAGATAGATGGAATAGTGCTAATGTTGATCTGAACACTTAGGTCCCCTGTTAAATGGTAAACTGCGACATCTCTTTGGTTGCTTTGACATTTCTTCAGAATTTCATGTTAACTTTGAAAATATTCACTTGGCTAAATTTCTAAATCAATGTTACAATCAACATATACTGTAACATTATATTATCATCCTTGCCATAGCATTCAGAGATGGTGAGAATGTGAATTATTGTTAAATGTAAGGTCAGCTGATCAGGCGTCACACTTCACCATCTAACAGGGGACCAGTGTGCTTTTTTTTTTTTAATGCAACAATCAATATATAATTTTGAAAAACTGACATATTATAACCAAAAATTCCTCATAAAGTAGACTACCAGTAAATTTGATAAAACTTATTCTGACAATAGACCTGGCGATTTTTTGCTCAAGTGCTATCTGACATTATCAAGATGAATTTGTTCTGACAGGTTAACTCTGAGTTCTTGTCATCTTTTATTACCATTATCTAAACTATAGCAAATAAACTGTGATAGCGTTTGAAATGTTCAAGGTGTCTGAATAAATGTAGTTTTTACTGTATAAATATGTATACATACACAATATACGTATATGTACTTATAATACTGACACATTGAGAAGTGTCATTATAGTTAGTTTGTTAGTACTTAGTTTCTTTATTTTTCAAATAATAATAATAGTAATAAAAAGTAGTAATATAATTAGAGTCAGCCAGCTGTCAACAGTTCAAGGGCAGAGGTAATGCCTCTTATAATTAACTATATATATATATATATAATTATTATTATTTTTTTTACATTTATTTGACATTTTCTTGGCTTAACCCCAATACACTTCTCAACGTATGAATGCAATCAAAACCCATTCCTGAGAAGGTCCTATCAGTGATGATAATTTGATCAGACAGATGGATGGATGGATGGATGGATGGATGGATGGATGGATGGATGGATGGATGGATGGATGGATGGATGGATGGATAGATAGATAGATAGATAGATAGATAGATAGATAGAAAGATAGATAGATAGATAGATAGATAGATAGATAGATAGATAGATAGAACAGATAGATGGAATAGTGCTAATGTTGATCTGAACACTTAGGTCCCCTGTTAAATGGTAAACTGCGACATCTCTTTGGTTGCTTTGACATTTCTTCAGAATTTCATGTTAACTTTGAAAATATTCA
Organism: Carassius gibelio; assembly: GCF_023724105.1. NCBI lineage: Eukaryota > Metazoa > Chordata > Actinopteri > Cypriniformes > Cyprinidae > Carassius > Carassius gibelio. The sequence goes on along the minus strand of NC_068385.1, from coordinate 847,454 downwards.
ATTGGCTAAATTTCTAAATCAATGTTACAATCAACATATACTGTAACATTATATTATCATCCTTGCCATAGCATTCAGAGATGGTGAGAATGTGAATTATTGTTAAATGTAAGGTCAGCTGATCAGGCGTCACACTTCACCATCTAACAGGGGACCAGTGTGCTTTAGTCTAGTGAAATCACCACTACATGCACAGATCTGTTGCCGTGTATGTTTAGTATGTACAGTTTAGTCTGTGTAGAAATGACCATGCAGTAGTGAACAAAATGGTGACCTAAACATGGAAACATTGAAATGAACTGATTTTGTTCAAGTGAAAAAAATTATTGAACATCATTGAACCAAATTTACACTTCAGTTTTCACCAACAAAACTTTTGACATTGTATGGGTAAAAACCAGCAGAAAGAGCTCTTTAAGGTAACAATTGCAGGTCAGTACGTTTAATAGTAAAGAGTGCATTTGTTAGATAAAATGAGTTTGGTCCCCAGTTAGATGGTGACGTGTGATACATGTCTGGCTGATTTGCCCTTTCTCGAATAACAAACGCACTTTAAAGATTCTGGAGCTTAAAACTCAACAATTCTATTACTGACGAATACTGTTAAATTTAAAGGGTTTATCGTGGACTACGGTGTTTATAGTTTTTACTTATTGAACTTTTTTCTGTCAAAAACAATTTTGTTTGACATGAGTAGCATATTTTACTAACTATTCAGCAGATGTTGTAAAAAATGCTTGAAAAAAATCTTATATTTCATCTTAAAATCTTAAATTTAATTTTAACAACAGTTTGTAAGTAAAAGTTCTTAATGTCAGTTTACAGTTAACCCTTGGCGTAAATATTTAGTTTGTCCATTTAGTGCAGTTTTCCATGTGCAGGGTATTTCACTGGTTTCATTAAGATACCTTTGCATCAACAGACAAACGCTGTGGACAGGGACATTTATTACGTCAGTTTAGATGTCTTTTATCTCAAACTCAAATTCAGCTGTATTTTATGATGACTGTGTTTATGGAGTGGAATTATTTTCAGCAATTAATTCCTCAATGTTGAAACTTTTCACAGAAACTTATTGTATGACTTCAGAAGACTTTGAATACAACACAAATAGTTTTTAATACTTTTATAATCTTTCTTGGACTAAATGTCCATGAGTATGTGTACCCCAATATATTATTTCATCAGGAAATAACATTTGCCCATAGATTCTGCATTTTGATGCTAAAGGTTTCTCATTCAAAGCCATGGAGCACCTGCATGTGGATAAACAGTGTTTTCTGTCAATATGTGACCGGTTGAGAACGCTTGAGCGTTTAAGCAGTGTGGAAATAGACACAGAAGAGATTCTGTTAGAATGACTTTGGTCCCCAGTTAGATGGTGAACTGTGACGTCTATTTAGCTGATTTTGCCATGAGAAGCCTACTAAGTTTAATTCTATTAAGCCATTTTTTACATTATTTCTGAATGTAATAATGACATATGAGTTACACATATTATCTGTCTTTATACACAATTTTGACTATAATGCATATTATTATATTACTCATATTACTAAATTACTTAAATTACTTTTGAATTGTTCACTAGTAGTATTAATATTGTTTTTTTTTACCCTAAAATCTTTTTACAGTGTTTGTTGAACAGGTATTTTAGTGTTATGATCAACATTGGCGTTGCATACACAGATAGTGTAGATGCTAGATGTAAGGTCAACCAGCATCACACTTGACCATCTAACAGGGGACCAGTGTGCTTTAGTTTAGTCAAATCACTTCTACACTCTAAAAACTTCAATTTTTTTGTGGACACCAATTATCTAAAAAAAAAAAAAACAAGAATATTTAAGCAACTACATTTTTTATTTTAAATTATACATCATAATAATTACATGAATTAATTTAGTCAAGTCAAGCTAAAAAGCTTTTTTTTTTTGCTTAATGTTTAAGTGCAGTGTACTTAAAACTGTTTATCATACATATGTTTTTCATTTAGCAATTATTTTGGTACTTTATAAATTACAAATACTAACTAAAAAAAGAATCAAAAACTCAAAAAAATATTCAGCCTTTTTTAAACCGCACGATCTGAGTATTTCTGAATGTGAAACACTGGAAGATCATCTCATCACAGCTGTAGCACAGCTGTGCTTGCAGGACATTTCATTGTCCATGATAACACAATCAGCAGGAGAGGGGCTTGTGTCAGTGATGTCTCGCTCAATTCCTCCTGGAATAAGTGCAGAGAGGAAAACTTTATCGTCAGAGACTAAAGTAGACATTAATATGTGATGCCAACAGAGTGGGGGGAACTTTAACATCAGAGCCCAGAAGAGTAATTCACCATGGGATCGTTCTAGAGCTGGGCGATATGGCCTAAAAAACAAACAAACAAAAAACTAATTTTTTCACAAAAAAATCTGATTTACAATTTTAATTGATTTTCCCCCTACTTAAAATCAATATTCAGATGACAAAGAAGTAGTTCGAAAGCAGTTAAAATGTCATTCTTTATAATTTAACAGTCAAATTTAAAACTGAGACAAGATTATATATATATATATATATATATATATATATATATATATATATATATATATATAAAGGCAGAATTATCTATTATTTATTGATTGATTTAAATATAAATTATTTGTAATAGAGCAGACACTGTCTAACCATGTCTACACCGAACGTGAGAGTTGTGCCGTGCCCCGCTGAGCTAAAAGTGTGTCTAGACTTGATGACATCACACTATAGTGTCACATCATCTGAACGTAGTGTCATTAAATTTGATCATAAACAGAACGAGCATCATTTCACTGATGGGGATCGTGTCACATCCAGTGTAGACAACATCAGACACAAATATTAAAGCAGTTATGTTCATTTTTGAAAAACGATGTTTTTAATAAATAGCTAAATAAGCAAAAAATAATAAAAATAAGCAAGCAAGCGCAAGTTTGGGGGTTTGATTCCCCGGGAACACATGATATGTAAAAATTGATAGCCTGAATGCACTGTAAGTCGCTTTGGATAAAATAAGAATAATTTAAATAAGAAAGTTTTAGGCTGTGAGTGTGTGCAGTTTACACTGTAGAAAATAAATAGAAGCATCGTCAAGTTATGTTTACCACAGGCACTATTTTATTCATAAATTGAAAAACTCCATTGAAAAAAACATATGAAAATCTCAAAGCAACCCGCAGCTCTGACGTCATAATTCCACCACTCTTATTTCAGATCTATTATGGCAGTTAATTCTTACATTTTATGTCCTAAAGAACATTTATTCTCACACATGTACACTGGGAAAGCATGAAGGGCTCCTTAATGTTGACATCATGTAAAAAAAAAAACGGTGATGGAGGCAGTTAGTGTTTGTGATTTGCCCTCACATGAAGATCAGACGTTTAGAATGTGATGAATGTCTGTGAAATCCTGCAGGTCTCTGATATGGTGAAACCTAGAAAACCACAAAAACGTAAAGTGTTTAACCGACATTGGAAAAGAGAAAGCCAAGTCTGTGTCCTGTTATGTTAGGTTTGCTCTTCAGCTCAACAGAAGTTACCTGAAGTGTTGAGGCTCACTCTGATATTTTAAGCATCCAGCTCAGCCTGCAGTTTAAGAAAGATTTGTAAAGGTTTACTACAAGTTTGTACATTTCTTTTGTAATTTTAATATATTACAATATTCATGTCTGTGTATAAGCTTAAACCTAATTCTGGATTAGTACTCTTAGAAGCTAGTTGTTTAAAAACAGACCAAAAAACAAACAAACACACGTTTATCAGGGCATTTCCCCAAAAAAAGCACTGTATGGCTAGGATGAGCGTAGAAACATTTGACACCAAAATGGTCTCAACAATCGACTTGCTCATAATGCTTTTGAGAAACGCAGTCCTAAACATCACAGTTAACATCAGTGACACTCAAATCGTTTAGTGACGAAATGCCAGCTAACGTTAAGATTAGTGTCCTTCTTTGACGTTAACATCATACTGTAAGCAGTGATGCTGAAATAGAAATCCAAATCAATGCACATTCAAAAGCACTTGGGCGCTCTGTAAAAACAGCATTTCCCAAAAATAAAAACATCCCTTTATCTTGATATTCAATAAGACATTTTCACAATTGTTTTGATGTACTTACAAGTTGTTCCATAAGTTTGCTCCAGTCGCTTGTGATTACCCGCCGTGTTGAATGGATTCTTCTGAACGTCGATTAGAACAACAATGTGACGTCACGGAGTAAACTTAAAATTAATAATTTAAATAGAAAAGTCTACTCAAAACCCGACGTTAAGCCACACAAAAAAATAAAACAATTCCTCATTCAGAAAATGTCATTGTTATAAGTGGCATCAATGATTTAAAAGACTTTAATTGCGGTGTTCTTTTTAAGTTAGTAGTACAGTTCAGGTTCAGACCTGTTGTTGTGTAAGTTTAGCATGTACAGTTTAGTCTGTGTAGAAATGACCATGCAGTAGTGAACAAAATGGTGACCTAAACATGGAAACATTGAAATGAACTGATTTTGTTCAGTATCTACAATGTGTATGATGGTCTTTCCTGGCTAGTGCATTATAAAAAAGTAAAATAAAATCAGATTATTTTTCTAGCTACATAATCTTAAAGCAGATCAATCCGAATCAAAGTGACTTGTTTTAAAGAATCCCCACACCCCCAGTTCCCCCAGCAGTGTCTGGTAAACTGATTGTCTCCTCTCTTCATATGCTAATAACACTAATGTCTCCACATTATCACCTGGCCTCTCACAGCGAGCAGATATTTGGACATACAAGCAAAGCCCAGAAAAGAAAGCAGGTCTATTTAAGTGTAATTTATAAATGAAATGATACAAATAGTATTTAATTTTACCAGATACTAATTTATTATTATTAAATTTAGGTTGAAATTTTAACAAAGAAGCTGTTTATATTGTAAGTATTGTATATTATTTTATTTTTAAATGCTAGATAAATAAAATAAGATCATAGCAGTAAGTCCGGGGAATACTTTTATTAAGTCAGGCATTTGTTGAACACACTGCTGGGTACTTTTACAGGTACTTAAAAAAAATACAGGAGACCTTCTTTCCCATAACATGCACCAATCCAGCATCAGGTTTATGGTCTGTGGTCTTTCAGACACTGGATAATATCAGTTAAAAAAATATATATCATTTTCCCTTAGGGCTTAAATGAACCTCCTCATTTAAATATAGCTCAGGTTTGTCAAACACTATGTGTGGATGATGGACAATGCTCCCATTAACACAGAGAACAAACTTGGCCATCACATTGTTCACAAACTTCCTGACTTTGTCCACCTTTCCTCCAGTGGTGCCTCGGGTCGATTGAAGAAAGCTTAATCTTCATTTGTTCAGTTCTTTCTTTAAGACACTGTTGGAAGAAAGGAAGGAGGTCACCCCAACACATGCCTCCTCTGCCAAACACTGGACCTGGGAGGACACACTGAGATTGGTGCCCATGGTTTCCCTTGCTTGCTTTCCACCACGTCGAATGTAGCTGTCCCAACAATCCAGATTCTGCATGCAGCTGATAGAAAATATACAATACAAATTATTAATTATGGCTCAAATCTTTGGAGGTTCCATAATTGCTGAAAACTTTATAGGATATTTATTTTATTGTTACATTTCCAGTCTTTAACATGGACAGCCAAAACTCACAGGTTTAAACGTTAAAGCTGGTCCCTGAAACTGAAAGATATTCAAATCAATATACACTAACACTAAAAGGTTTACTTGTCTTGAAATGAGATTGACCTTTATGATTCTTGTTGATTGTGGCAATTCCATTTTTGGGAGTATATATTTTTGTATTCAGAACATTTTATATTAAAAATGTATAGTAGCAAAATACCTTTTTTTTTTGAGGAATGAACTTTCTGATGAAGTGATATTCTTGTTTAGAGTGAACAATGTGAACTGTTGACTTGACTTTTCTTAAAAGAAAAAAGGAAAAACAGTTTTGTTAAACATGTTTAAACATAGTTGCAACATTTGTAGAATAAGTGATTAGAAAATGTAGAACTTACTCATGTTGTAGGATATGTTCTCCCTTCTAGCAGCCAGAATCACTTTAATAGTGAGTGAATGTTCTGTGATTATGAAGCAGCACTTCCTCCAGCTGGAGAGCGATGGGTTACATCAGGATGTGATCACTGTCTGTATGATGCGGTCTGTATGGACGGTCATCTGTATGATCAGCTTCTGTATGACCAGTCATCAGCATGCTGGCCATTCTCTTATGCATTGCATCTCGATCTGACGAGTCACTCTATGTCTTATGTTTTTACTTAAGTTTAACTATTTCTGATGGAAAGAATGGCTGTTTTAGTGTTATTATCAACATTGTTGTTTCATAGATAAACAGAATATTAAATACTGATAAATGTAAGGCAACCAAACAGGCTTCACAATTCACAGTCTCATTGGGGACCGTCTTTTACTCTTTCTCAATCCTTGACTCTTGGTCAGGAGCCCTTGGCGTAATATTTAGTTTGTCTATTTAGTGCAGTTTTTCCATGTGCAGGGTATTTCACTGGTTTCATTAAGATACATTTGCATCAACAGACAAACGCTGTGGACAGGGACATTTATTACGTCAGTTTTGATGTCTTTTATCTTAAACTCAAATTCAGCTGTATTTTATGATGACTGTGTTTATGGAGTGGAATTATTTTCAGCAATTAATACCTCAATGTTGAAACTTTTCACAGAAACTTATTGTATGACTTCAGAAGACTTTGAATACAACACAAATAGTTTTTAATACTTTTATAATCTTTCTAGCACTTAATGCCCTTGAGTGTAAAAAATAAATACAAATTCCCTGATTATTTTTCAAGCTACATAATCTAAAAGCAAACCAATCCCAGTCAAAGTTACTTGTTTTAAAGAATCCCCACATCCCCCAATTCCCCCAGCAGCGTCTGGAAAACTGATTGTTCTCTCTTCTTATATGCTAATAACACTAATGTCTCCACATTCCTGAGCATTATCACGTGGCCCTTCACAGCAAAAAGTACCAACAGTATCCGGGCTAACTGAGTCTCATCCAATCACGGACCAGATATCTGGGTGGGGTTATATATATACTGTTTTTCTGACAAAATCTACATTGAATTTTTTATTTTATTGTGAAATAAAATTATAAAACCTTGAAGGACAAACTGCTTTTTGAGATTCCTACATTGCCTACAAGGGACCACATACAACAAAGCCTACTAAGGCCATTTCTCATCTCTTTTTTCCATTCAAGACTGAAAAGGTAAGTTATACATTCTGAATTTAGATTCTGATAATATGTAAATGGTAGCCTTAAAAAATAAATGTCTGCCAAAAATGCAAAAATGCATGCAGACTGTTAAAATTTGCATGTAGTCTCTTAGTAAATGTTAGTGCTGTTTAATCTCTATTTACTGTATATATTTGTTCATTTGTTGATAGATTTTTTTTGTGGTTGTTTCTAAATATTGTTTTTCATTTTGGCAAATGCAGTGTACCCTAAAAAGATCTTGAATATTTCACAGGAAAATGAGACCCAGAAGAGTCTGTCTTGAAAAGGAAGCTTTGAAATTCATCGCATCTGGGAAAGATAAAGACATATTTCAGTCAAGAGTCAAGAGAAAGGTAAGTTATCATTTAAGACTCTGTCTCCAATACTGTATGACTGCAAATATTAATTAAATACTTGGCATAGTAGCTTATGAATTTCAAGAAGTGCACTGTGCAATGTTATTAATAGTTCATAGTGTGCAGTGTGAAAAAATAACAACAGAAATTGTAGATAATCAGTGGCTTGAATATTTAGTGTATTTTAATTTTGATGCACAGTTATAAAGATTGTAATGTACTGATAATCATACTTGATAAAATGTTTAATATTGATAATCACTGGAACTCGAAAACAACTGGGACACATATTAAACTTGTATCATAAATGTATGTATTCTCTAAAGCTAATATGTGCGTGTGTATGTGTTTGTGACCAACAGATTGATGATGAACAGAAAAGAGCACATTTGTGTGCATTTGTGACCACAAACATCACTAAAGGAGAAGAAATGATGTTCGACTGCGGAGATCCTGACTGCTCATGGAGACAGGTACATTTCTATTTCAATAACTTTAGCTCATATTTCAGAGTTATTTCATAAATTGTTATTTATTTGTAGTAGTCAAACTTCCTTTGAGTTTTAATGTAAAATAATGGAATTAACCTGGCAAACTTGTTACAAACAATCTTAAATCAGTTTGGGATCAGTACAATTTTTTAAATGTCTTTAAAAGAATATTCTGCTCACCAAGTCTTCATTTATTTAATAATAAAAAGTACAGTGAAAACTATATAATCGTGATATATCACAGTTTAAAGTAACAGCTCTCTCTCTCTCTCTCTCTCTCTCTCTCTCTCTCTCTCTATATATATATATATATATATATATATATACACACACACACACATATACGTATACTGTATATATAGACAATATATCTATAGATATCTCTATATAGGTCTATTCAGTTTATTTTAAATAAATGCTGTAATTTTGAACTTTATTTTCATTAAATAATCCTAAAAAGTACTCATTAAATTCATTTTACAATATTTCTGATCAGGTAAATGCAGCCTTGATTAGCAGAAAAGTCTTCTTTTACAAACATTAAACCAGTCTTCCTGATCCCAGACTCACTGGTCAGGTGTTGATCCTGTGAGAGGTGTGATGTTTGTGGGGGAGAGAGAGAGAGCGTGAACAGAGCAGATAGCACTACAACACAATAGAGATTACTGATCAAAGTGAAGAAAAAACAATCCACATTGGTATGGTCTTTACAATACAATGTTTATTCTTAACTAATGCACAATTCTGGATCCTTAAAATGTTAGGTTAATCATGAATTACTAGTGTGTTATTACATGAATTACTTCTTTTAATTTGGGTCTGGGTTTGAGTATAAAAGGGGATGCAAGTAAACAAGTTTAATGTATGCAATGATACAATTTGAGTCTGTAACAAATATGATTAAAATAATTTATTAAAGCATTAATTAAAATCAGTTTTACAAAAAAAGAGCACTTGTTGAATTGTTCTGCATGTCACTTTCAGCGTTCATAACAATATTATTATTAATTGTATTAATTCTGTACAGCTTAGTCAGGTGGCCATTGATATAAATGAATCTTCTATATTACAGGCAGCAGGATGCTTGGTCCATTACAGACGGATGGACAACACCCTCATCTGACCACTACACCCTACACCCAGGATCCACTTGGTCTGTCTCTACATGTCAGAACGAGTAACTTCAGTCTTCAATGGGATGAAAGACTAAACATATCTTAAGCAGAATGATGAGCAAATCAGTGGAAGAGCGTCCTACTATTGAGGAAAGCCTTCAGGAAGTCAAAACTATGTGCAAAGACTCATTGTAGAGTTTACAATAAGCATTCAAATGATTGGATATAAGTATTAGTGTGAATTTACAGGTTTGATCACCAGTCTTATCAAATATCAACCACAAACAGCTACAGCTCAGGAAAGACTTCAGTCTTCAGTCTCGGATACATCAGTAAATCAGTAGTGCCATTAAATCAAAATGGTATGTTCCATTCACCATAAACAATACACAAGATCTAAAGATCATTGTCTTTTCGTGTTTTCAACTTTGTAAAGTATGTATTATTGACATTAATTTTTTTTAATTCATTCATATATTTATTCACTATATATATTTTTTATCTTTTAATATTGTTAAATAGCAAGAGCCAGAAAGCACTGGTCAGAAACAGAGAGGAAAGTCATAGAACACTGTTTCAAGATCTACTTTGAGGAAATGAAGGCTCCTGGAAAAGTGGACTGTGAAAGATGCATAAATGCAAACAGGATTCTAAAGGGTAATGGAAGAGACTGAAAACAGTTAAATACTTTGTGCTCAACAGAATAATTTCAGTTAAGAGAAGTTTGGGTGAACAGTACTGAGCCCATGAACCCTGAGAGTGTGTGATGTGGAGTATCAGTGTTGAGTCATAACTGTGCCGTGACACTGAAGGTCCATGTACATGCAGCATCAGTGTATCATAGCATTGAAATGATTGACTACAGCTGTTTTCAGCTGCTGTTTGGGACTCTGTTTTAGACCTGTTATAACTTTGATGTAAGCCACTGTAATTTTGAACTATTTAAAAAAAAAAAAAATAAACATATTTTATTATTTTCATTTTGATTTGTTGTTTTACTTTTCTTGGCAATGTTGATAATAAAAATGGAGCCCCTAAATCAAGTGCTGCTCTGAAAAATGTCAGTGTGTTAAACGACTAAAGTGCCAATGTATTTTATTGTAGCTGTCCATACAACACCTGACACTAACACACATAGAGGTCAAAACTCAAAATTATATATTGATTGTTGCATTGAGAATTTTCAGTTGGATCTACAAATGTGCAAATGTTAAAAGACATTCAGTTCATCTAATTTACTGGAGCCAACTGAAGATTTTAAAGAAGTAAATAAAAAAATAAAATAAAAACACTGGTCCCCTGTTAGATGGTGAAGTGTGACGCCTGATCAGCTGACCTTACATTTAACAATAATTCACATTCTCACCATCTCTGAATGCTATGGCAAGGATGATAATATAATGTTACAGTATATGTTGATTGTAACATTGATTTAGAAATTTAGCCAAGTGAATATTTTCAAAGTTAACATGAAATTCTGAAGAAATGTCAAAGCAACCAAAGAGATGTCGCAGTTTACCATTTAACAGGGGACCTAAGTGTTCAGATCAACATTAGCACTATTCCATCTATCTGTTCTATCTGTTCTATCTATCTATCTATCTATCTATCTATCTATCTATCTATCTATCTATCTATCTATCTATCTATCTATCTATCTATCTATCTATCTATCTATCTATCTATCTATCTATTAAAAAAATGCACAAATTTGCCTCCAAGATCAAACCGGTCCCCAGTTAGATGGTGAAGCATGACGTGATCTGTTTGGTTGCATTTACATTTAACAAATTACATTTATTTATTTATTTATTTATTTCTGAATATAATGGCAATGCTGATAATACCCTACAAAAAAATGGAGCCTCTGGAAAATGTCAGTGTTAAACAGCTAAAGTAGCCTGGTTAAAAGATATTTTACTGAACTCAATTGAAATTTTTCAATGCAGCAAGCTAACATATAATATTGTTTCTTAAGTTAACATATAATATTGTTTCTTAAGTTAACATATAATATTGTTTCTTAATTTAACATATAATATTGTTTCTTAATTTAACATATAATGTTGTTTCTTAAGTTAACATATAATGTTGTTTCTTAACTTAACATATAATGTTGTTTCTTAAGTTAACATATAATGTTGTTTCTTAATTTAACATATAATATTGTTTCTTAATTTAACATATAATATTGTTTCTTAATTTAACATATAATGTTGTTTCTTAAGTTAACATATAATGTTGTTTCTTAACTTAACATATAATGTTGTTTCTTAAGTTAACATATAATATTGTTTCTTAATTTAACATATAATATTGTTTCTTAATTTAACATATAATGTTGTTTCTTAAGTTAACATATAATTTTGTTTCTTAACTTAACATATAATGTTGTTTCTTAAGTTAACATATAATGTTGTTTCTTAAGTTAACATATAATGTTGTTTCTTAATTTAACATATAATGTTAATGTGTCTGTGATGTAAGAAGAGGTGATTCAGTCTAACAGGCGTCACACGTCACCATCTAACTGGGGACCAAACTCATTTTATCTAACACATGCATTCTTTACTGTCAGAAGTATTGACATGCAATTGTTACCTGAAAGAGCTCTTTCTGCTCTTTTTAACCCATAAATTTGTTTTGTTGATGTAAATTAAACAAACTAATAATGCTTTACTTGAGAAATTAATGTAATTATTTTTCTTCTCGCCTTTTATTGTTTGATTAGCATTAATGCCAACACTTAACTCAAGCCACAAGACAAGATTTTTACAGATAAAAAAAAAAAGGAATCTTAATGACCAACTTCTGGTCTAAAAATGTTTGACTGGAAAAATCATCTTGCAATCAATATAATTTCAGTTCTACTTTCTGAGTATGAATTATCATATGCAGTAAAAACAACAACACTCAAGCTCTGTAAAAGGTTTTGTTCTACTGCCTGGATTCTCTCCTGCATGATTTTATGTGAGTCTCTTTAGACATTGGAACCGTACATGAATTATGAGCTTCTAGATTTGGGATCACAATGTGTCGGTCATCACCGATGTGACGTTGAGAGTGACCGACTGAAAGTGAACTCCTTTTCACAAACTGAACATACAAATAAACACATAACAAATAACATAATAGTCGTATAAGTAGAAACAATAAGTGCTCTCTATATATTCAAAGTTCAAATAGAGAAAGATAACAGATCTATAGACAACTACAAAACCTGTTATAGCCTACATACTAATAACAGTCTAGATATGTTATCAAGCCTAACTTGCGAGCATCAGGGAGACACTCTCAAAATGCAGGGTATTAAAATTGCTTTTAAATACGCGTACATGTTCGATTTAATGATCGCGGGAACACTCAACGGTGCTGAGCGTACATTATAGATTACAAGACATTAATTTTGTCAAACACTCTACAACAAATCCTCCTTTGATGTTTCTTATCGGCCAATGAGGGTCATTTTTGTTTGTGTTGAACAGAAAAAAGTCAAATAATAAAAACAATTCCACACAAGCTAAACTGTACATACTAAACATACACGGCAACAGATCTGTGCATGTAGTGGTGATTTCTCTAGACTAAAGCACACTGGTCCCCTGTTAGATGGTGAAGTGTGACGCCTGATCAGCTGACCTTACATTTAACAATAATTCACATTCTCACCATCTCTGAATGCTATGGCAAGGATGATAATATAATGTTACAGTATATGTTGATTGTAACATTGATTTAGAAATTTAGCCAATTGAATATTTTCAAAGTTAACATGAAATTGGCAAGAAATGTCAAAGCAACTAAAGAGATGTCGCAGTTTACCATTTAACAGGGGACCTAAGTGTTCAGATCAACATTAGCATTATTCCATCTATCTGTTCTATCTATCTATCTATCTATCTATCTATCTATCTATCTATCTATCTATCTATCTATCTATCTATCTATCTGTCTGATCAAATTATCATCACTGATAGGACCTTCTCAGGAATGGGTTTTGATTGCATTCATACGTTGAGAAGTGTATTGGGGTTAAGCCAAGAAAATGTCTAATAAATGTAAAAAAAAAAAAAATAATAATTATATATATATATAGTTAATTATAAGAGGCATTACCTCTGCCCTTGAACTGTTGACAGCTGGCTAACTCTAATTATATTACTACTTTTTATTACTATTATTATTATTTGAAAAATAAAGAAACTAAGTACTAACAAACTAACTATAATGACACTTCTCAATGTGTCAGTATTATAAGTACATATACGTATATTGTGTATGTATACATATTTATACAGTAAAAACTACATTTATTCAGACACCTTGAACATTTCACACATTATCACAGTTTATTTGCTATAGTTTAGATAATGGTAATAAAAGATGACAAGAACTCAGAGTTAACCTGTCAGAACAAATTCATCTTGATAATGTCAGATAGCACTTGAGCAAAAAATCGTCAGGTCTATTGTCAGAATATTTTTTATCAAATTTACTGGTAGTCTACTTTATGAGGAATTTTTGGTTATAATATGTCAGTTTTTCAAAAATTATATATTGATTGTTGCATTAAAAAAAAAAGCACACTGGTCCCCTGTTAGATGGTGAAGTGTGACGCCTGATCGGCTGACCTTACATTTAACAATATTTCACATTCTCACCATCTGTGCATGCAATGGCAATGTTGATGATAACAATAAAATACCAGTTCTTGACATTCAACATACACTGTTAAAAAATTTTGGGGTAAAAAATATATAAATAATCTTTTTTTAGCATTAGAGTGAAATAATAATGCTAATAATTCAGACACTATTTTGCCTCACTGTAATGTGGTCCTCCTGGATGTTTGAGAATATGAATGTTTTAAGAGTTTAGAAGAGTTTAGGAGTTTAAAAGACTGGTTGGTGTT
>NC_068385.1:795777-823277 GCF_023724105.1 Carassius gibelio | reverse complement strand
GTTTAACGTGCATGCGCCCGTGAATCTGTTTAACGTGCATGCGCTCGTGAATCTGTTAAAAGCGCATGCGCTCGTGAATCTGTTTAACGTGCATGCGCTCGTGAATCTGTTTAACGTGCATGCGCTCGTGAATCTGTTCAACGTGCATGCGCTCGTGAATCTGTTCAACGTGCATGCGCTCGTGAATCGGTTTAACGAGCATGCGCCCGTGAATCGGTTTAACGCGCATGCGCCCGTGAATCGGTTTAACGCGCATGCGCCCGTGAATCTGTTTAACGCGCATGCGCCCGTGAATCTGTTTAACGCGCATGCGCCCGTGAATCTGTTTAACGCGCATGCGCCCGTGAATCTGTTTAACGCGCATGCGCTCGTGAATCTGTTTAACGCGCATGCGCTCGTGAATCGGTTTAACGCGCATGCGCCCGTGAATCGGTTTAACGCGCATGCGCCCGTGAATCGGTTTAACGCGCATGCGCCCGTGAATCTGTTTAACGTGCATGCGCCCGTGAATCGGTTTAACGTGCATGCGCTCGTGAATCTGTTTAACGTGCATGCGCCCGTGAATCGGTTTAACGTGCATGCGCCCGTGAATCTGTTTAACGTGCATGCGCTCGTGAAGCTGTTTAACATGCATGCGCTCGTGAATCTGTGGCGTTCACAGAGATGTGCTAACTTTCACGACTAGCCTCGATGCCAAATGTGAGGAACACTGGGCTCTCCACAATCTTGCTCTCGCTCACACACTGTCTTTTTAAAGGGGTCACATGATGTTGCTAAAAAATAATATTATTTGGTGTAATGCAATTTGTTTATGTGGTTTAAGGTAAAAAACCCCCATTATTTTCCACATAATGTACTTTGTTGCTCCTCTATGCCATTACAATTAAACCCATTACAAAAAAGCATTTGTTGCATCCACTGCGGACATAATCATAATGACTTACACTGTGTTTCATGCGTTGGGTTGCGTATCTACTGCGTAAACATAAAACCATGTCTGCATCTGTGATCAGAGAACGACAAACAACAAGTGCTGCTCTGCACTGCTCAAAACTCACGTTTGAGTCGTCAGCGGCAAATTATTTAAATATAAAAACATACTTACAGACTGTGAGTCAGAAGCAGAGACTGCCACACTTTATAGAAACCGACACGGCGTTGTAGACTACTCTGAGGTTCAGGAAACAGTCCTCCAGAAACTGTGCTGCACACTCCTGAATATTTGGGTTGAACTGTTCTGGAACAGTGTTAAAAATACAACTAAACCACTGATATCTAGTTGTGTCCTCTTTTGGAAGAACAAATAAAGTAGTTTCGCTTTCACAATGAAACACAGCATCTTCACAACATGGCAACAAAAACAATACTAACATTTTTATACATTTATGCATTTAGCAGACACTTTTATCCAAAGCGACTTACAGTGCAGTCAGGCTATACATTTTTACATATCATGTGTCCCCGGGAATCGAACCCCCAACGCTTGATAACACAAAGCTCTACCACTTGAGCTACAGAAACACATACTAAAGGCGAGAATAAAAGATACACTTTCTTTCTTTGCGTGAACATATGGACGGTGATATGCAAATCTTCCCACACAGTGATGTAGACGTGTGGGGGTGTGTTTAAACGAGGTGTTTTAGGGGGGCGTGGTTGTCTCTTAACTTTAATAAAGAATATCTCTTTGGATTTGAGACTTTAGTCTTTACAACTTTACCGATCTTCAGATCTTCTAAGAGCTTGTAACACTCCAGAGAGAAAGGAAATAAATCACATCATATGACCCCTTTAAAATAGCACACACATGTGCCGTTACTGTCACAGAAGTGATAATTGAGTATTGCTTTCACTGAAGAGGATGTTTTAATAAACCAACAATGACTCTTCTCGTTCAGAGACGCAGCCTGCAGCCAGCACCGCTGCCAGAAGTGTTAAAAACCAATTAAAATTACAGCATTGTGGGAAAACGGCCCTGAACACTGGAGGGGAACTTCACACCTCAGATATAAAGAGCAGCAAATCACAGGCACAGAATTACGGGGCGCAAATTAGACACCAATGCCCCAGATAGCTGCTATCATTTAATAAGCAGTAAACATGATATCTGCCAAATACACTTGCAGAATGGCATAAACAAAAAGCACTGTATGTCCTATTGTTGGTGGAACGTGTTAAACAGCTTTGCTAATTAATCCTGGTGGCCCTGAAGGACCGAGCTCTTCACAGGAAGTGCTGAAGACAATCACATCCTGTTCGGACTCCATGCTTCCTTTGAGAAGAAGGGCAACTCTGCACAAATTGCTGGGGCTTTCTGCTCCTAATGGGGCCACGGTGCGTTATGAGTACAGTGGCATTACGAGTAACGATAAACCCCAGAAGTCCACAGGAGATAAACAACGCTTCACACACTTCCTAACGCTGGACGGGACACCATGTGTTCACACGTAATCAACGGCCAGCTGACACCGGAGATACATACACTCCAGACATGAACGCTAAACTCTAGCCACTCACATT
This sequence comes from Carassius gibelio, assembly GCF_023724105.1. Lineage (NCBI taxonomy): Eukaryota > Metazoa > Chordata > Actinopteri > Cypriniformes > Cyprinidae > Carassius > Carassius gibelio. The sequence continues at coordinate 820,757 of NC_068385.1, read as the reverse complement.
TAGCTAAGAGCCGGCTTTCCCTGCATATTCTGCCATCTATCAACATACAGAAAAACATTTCACAGAAGGATGAAAACACTACTGCATTAGAGCTGAATAAAGGATTAATGACGTGCTGAAAGCCTTAATTTCCAAAAATGAAAGCCACAGTCATATCACCCTGCAGCCCAAGACTGGTCATCCACTGAAGAGAAGCAGGGTCGAGCTGGTCAGAACCTGGATAATACGAAGAACAGCCGTGACAGAGACCTTCTGGGAAAACCAGGTAGCGGTTGTTAGGGGTGTTAGTGAGGCCAGCAGGGGGCGCTCACGGGTGTTTCGGATGAGACGTTAAACCAAGGTCCTGACTCTCTGAGGTCATTAATCCCATGGCACTTATGGTATGATGTTTTTCTTACCTTTCTGGACATGGACAGTAGACCGTACACACAGTTTCAAATAAGTACTTCATTCATTCGTTCATAGATTGAGAATCACTGCTTTACATTTCTGCATGCTAGGCTAGGATATGAATACTTCAGAATACTACAGTGCTCAGTTCTTCACTTTTTTATTCTTTGAGTGCTTCATTGCATCTTTTATTAAACAGATGATTGAATTAATTTATAATATTTCTCTGTAAAATGTTCTAGTTTAGCTTGAGTGCTCATGGGTTAAACAGCGAGAAAGACTAGGGAGCTTTATCTTAACAAATCGCTGTAATTTCAGGTGTTATCACTGTGAAACGCATCTTCTGCTCCATTAATACACAGCAAACGATCCTGTGTCTGACACTACACTACTATCAGCTGCCTACATGCTGAATGCCAATAATAACGTCACACTAATCCTAGAATTATGTGTTTATGATAACAAATTAAATGAATTTAATTGAATACATTATGGCGGTAAAACTCTTATTTGTTGATTTTGTTGAAACTGGCAGAAGATGCTTGGCAGAAGATTCAACGTGAGCAGATGTTAGACGTTCCCTCATCCACCAAACCCTGAACAAAACTAGACGAGGAGAGAGAGGATACGAGCCTCAAACACAGTTCTGTGGTCAGCTGCTGGTATGTGTGTGTGTGTGTGTGTGTGTGTGTGTGTGCGTGCGTGCGCGCGTGTGTGTGCGTGTGTGTGTGTGCGTGTGTGTGTGTGTGTGTGTGTGTGCGTGTGTGTGCGTGCGTGTGTGTGTGTGCGTGTGTGTGTGTGCGTGTGTGTGTGTGCGTGTGTGTGTGTGTGTGTGTGTGTGTGCGTGTGTGTGTGTGTGTGTGTGTGTGTGTGTGTGTGTGCGCGTGTGTGTGTGTGTGCGTGTGTGTGTGTGTGTATGCGTGTGTGTGTGTGTGTGGGTGTGTGCATGCGTGTGTGTGTGTGTGTGTGTGGGTGTGTGCATGCGTGTGTGTGTGTGTGTGTGTGTGTGTGTGTGCGTGTGTGTGTGTGTGAGTGTGTGTGGGTGTGTGTGTGTCTCTGTGTGTGTGTGTCTGTGTCTCTGTGTGTGTGTGTCAGGCATTCAAACCGAAACCACTTCAAGCGTTTGAGCTACAGCTGAGAACATGGAGGATTGGGCTTGTGTTCACACAGAATATGAAACACAAAGTGACCCGTGCACTTCACAGCCCATCAGCATCAGTGCGGCTCAGAACTCACACACATCTCGTCTAATCAGCTCTGTGTGTGGCTCTGATGAATGTGAATGGGTTTCTGAGCTCTGCTGTAATGATGATGAAGAGACAGTTTTGGGTGGGAACTCCCTCTCCCTCTCTCTTAAAGGGCTCCTATTATGCTTTTTCACTTTTTGAAGTTTAGTCAGTGTGTAGTGTGTATGTTTGGGCATGAAAAAGATCTACAAAGTTACAAATCTCAGTCCACTCAAACGGGAGATACAAAAAACTGCTTGTTTGGACAACAGCGTGGTTTTCTGGTTTTGTGATGTCACAAATCAGCCCATTAGATAATCATCAAAATAATTCCTGCCTACGGAGATCAGAATGGGGTGAGGTCATGGTTACAAAGCTTGATTGAGAGCACCAGAGAAAACAGAAAACCATGGTTCTGCGTGTTCCTCTTGTTCAGTATTCTCGGTCTGAATTCGGCTCAGACTCATATGCCAATGTTGTCACCATCCTTAACTGATCTTGCTGTTTTAGCAGGGGGCGGGGCAATACTGAAACACTGTGTAAGCTGTTCACCAATCACAACACACTGGGACAGCTAACCAATCAGAACACACTGGGACAGCTAACCAATCAGAACACACTGGGACAGCTAACCAATCAGAACACACTGGGACAGCTAACCAATCAGAACACACTGGGACAGCTAACCAATCAGAAGGCGGGTCTTCATCAAACCCAGAAGTAATCGAGCAGTTTGTGCAGGGCTGTGAAGAAAGATATTTTAATCATGTAAATTATTTGAAAAATAATGTGTTTTTTGACTTTGTAAAAGAGCATAATAGGACCCCTTTAAATGTCTGCTAGTAATCTAACCGAGGGACAAAGCAAAAGGTGAAGATGAGGCCAGTTTACAGCAGGTCACGTAAACCCTGAGCATCCAGAAATCAGGCTTGAAACAACAGTCAATCTATTTAATAAAGCAACCAGAAGCTCATCTCACATCACGAGAGCAGCGCTGATCATGAAGAAGAACCAGAAACCCTGCATCAGAAACATCACAACAGAATCAACACACACTTCCGATCATCTGTAAATAAATAAATAAATAAAAAATAAACCCCACAAACTTCAGCACATTAGCAGAGACTGTTACTCTGCTATACAGATGCAGTCAGATCATTCAGTTTATTCTGATCAGAGCGATCACTTGACGAATCAGTCTCAGTTTAATCAGGATCGGAGTATGAGTGTGTTATATAAGAGTGTTTCCTGGAGGATGAGCTGCTCCTGCAGTGGTGCTGATGCTGAGCCGAGGACACATGATGAACAGAGTTAGCGGAGGAAGGAAAGTTCTCGTCTTACCGGATCACGGCGGTGTCTCCCTGTCTGATGGTGATGTTGTCGGTGGATCTCTGGCTGTCCACGCTGATCACCGGGAATCCTGTGGGAATAAAACACAGCAGTCGGAAAAAGCACGCCTGCAGCTGCCGGAACGAGGTGCGTCCGCTCACAAACATCTCCAGAGAAAATCCACAGAGAAACACAGTGAACAGATGAAGAGCGCGAGAGATCCGCGGGAAACAGCGGAGACTGAAGCGGCAGCGCGCGAGATGAACTGAGGAAACCGCGATCCAGCGCGCGCACACACACACACACACACACACACACACACACACACACACTCGCTACACTAGCGCTCTGCTGCCCCCTTCACGAGAGTCCCGTTATCGGTTGTCAGGACAACAGCCCGCTCTCATCACCGGAACACTAACCGAGTCACAAAGATAACAGACCAAACCAAACCTGCGAAACAAAGCATTACAACACTGTTTATGATATATATATATATATATATATTTGTTTTGTTTTGTTTTGTTTGTTTTTTGTTGAATTTTTAGATTTTTTTTTTCAATTCTTTGCAGTTTTTGTTAGATTAACTCCTAAAGGAGGATTTTGTCCTTTAACCATTGACCCTTCCTCTGCTGAACACAACCACACACTGATCTGGAGCCACGGTTTAAAATACTCCATCCTACTGAATGATGTCTATGCTTTCACTCACTTATTAAACCAGGCCTACCATTACTAGCACGCTTTATCATTTTATACTTATATATTTTATTTTATATTTATAAAATTATTATTTCTTTAAATGGAAATAATCTGTCTATTCCTACATAAAAAACCATAAAGATGAGCCACTTCTCTCTCCCTCGCTCTTTCTCTCTCTCTCTCTCTCTCTAACACACACACACACACACACACACACACACACACACACTCACACAGTGTATGTGAGAATGAATAACATCACACTTCAGGCTGTGTTCAGTAGCAAACAGGTCAAAGGTAAATGGTGGTTAATGTGTGTGTGTGTGTGTGTGTGTGTGTGTGTGTGTGTGAGTGTGTGAAGAGCTCTTGAGCGCTGTAGGATAAGTGCTGAATGTGTTAGCGCAGTGCTGACAGTGCCGCATGATTGACATTCAATATGACCAGCAGCTCAGTGTGTGTGTGTGTGTGTGTGTGTGTGTGTGTGTGTGTGTGTGTGTGTGAGGCCAATTAGAGCTGCTGCCTCACACACACAGTTTAACAGCTTCAGCAAATAATGAGACAAGCACTGTGTGTGTGTGTGTGTGTGTGTGTGTGTTTGTGCAAGCCCTTCAGACTGTACTTTGTAGATCAACAACACTGAGGCCAACATATTTATATCTGGTCAGATAATGACTCTATAACTCTTGTTTAAGTATTTGGTTTTGGAGGACTCAACCCAACATTTCCTCAGATCATAAAACCACTGAATCCAAACCACATCCACAGACACATGACTATTTTCTCAGTTTGCGAGTTTGGGGAATGTGCCATGAAAACTGCATTTTGCATTAACTTTTTAGGCATCTTTGTAATGGTTTCTGATTTGCATAATTCATTTAGAGACTCCCGTGCTAAACCCAAGCATGCAGAGGATGCAACAAACAACACTCTCAATGGGTTTCTTCTGAAACAGCAGATCTTACAAGACAACACAAACTCCTCCAGCTTTATATATAAATATATCACACATCAGACCAACTCAAGTATCACTGCTCGAGTCAAGAATGAATGAAAAACAAAACAGAGAGGTGTATTTGGTGGAAAACATCCAGGTGGACGAATAAAAAATGTGTGTGTAACGCTCCATTTCATCCTCTATTGCTCTGACAGAAGTGCATGCAGTGAGAGAGAGAGACAGAGAGAGAGAGAGAGGGATGGTAAGAGAGCTGAATATCTGAAATCCTTCTGGACAGGATCTTTTACACTGCTGTCATGTCAGAGTTTGTCCACAAACAATGTGTGTGTTCAGATTAGAGACAGAATCTCTGCAGCTCTGTGTGTGTGTGTGTGTGTGTGTGTGTGTGTGTGAGCGCTGTCCTGCTAATTTTATTGCATGCATCTAAATATGTAGTTCTAGTACTTTAGAGACTCGTGAAAATCCAGTTCAACAAAAATCTTTGTGGCAAGAAAATGAGACCGTGTGGAGTTCATATTCCAGGTCTTTCCTAGAACTGAATAATTCAAGCAGTACATAATTATCCCTAAAACACTCCCCGCTGAACCGCTTCCTTCTGCACGCGCTGCTCTCGCCTCAAGGTGCAAGAACTGCAGTAATAACTTCTGTATTCTGTGTGGTTTACTGCCAGAATCTGCATTAAAAGAGACTCAGTCTAATGTATGCTAATGACAGATATATGCTAATGCAGGGTTTGGATTGTTAAATGGAATAGCCATTCGTTTCACTGGACGACAGCTCGACGTTTACACAGATGAAGTTTAAACTGCGGCGAGTGACGAGATATTCAGCGGACGACTGAAGTCATTTAGCATCAGACTAATGATGGTGACATCACTCCTGTAAATGATGAAGGAAACATCGATTCTTTAATGGCCACATTAAGTTTCTCTGATTCCAGAGCGGAGAAGAATCAGGTCAAAGAGAAAGTTTTCTGGCTCAGGAACCACCCGAGAGAGTTGCTGAAGTTCACTTGAGCGCTGTGATTTATCTTCGGCCTTCTGAAGTCTCACCATTCAGGCTTTTGTGCTCAAAAAACCCTTTTGCATCAGACAGCAGCATGAGCTACAATAAACATTTGAATGAATTTAGAAAGTGAACACACGTGACGGCACAGATTCATCATGTTCATCCAACACACAGCATCTTCTGTCTGTGATTAAACCCACTTCAGCTGGAGAATATTACAACCTCACAGACACGCGTCCTCAGCACTGCTAGTCAGGGTTAGTGTGTGAGGACTAGTGTGTGAGGGTTAGTGTGTGAGGGTTAGTGTGTGAGGGTTAGTGTGTGAGGGTTAGTGTGTAAGGGTTAGTGTGTAAGGGTTAGTGTGTGAGGGTTAGTGTGTGAGGACTAGTGTGTAAGGATTAGTGTGTAAGGATTAGTGTGTGAGGGTTAGTGTGTGAGGACTAGTGTGTAAGGATTAGTGTGTAAGGGTTAGTGTGTGAGGGTTAGTGTGTGAGGGTTAGTGTGTGAGGACTAGTGTGTGAGGGTTAGTGTGTGAGGGTTAGTGTGTGAGGGTTAGTGTGTGAGGGTTAGTGTGTGAGGGTTAGTGTGTGAGGGTTAGTGTGTGAGGACTAGTGTGTAAGGATTAGTGTGTGAGGGTTAGTGTGTGAGGACTAGTGTGTGAGGGTTAGTGTGTGAGGGTTAGTGTGTGAGGGTTAGTGTGTGAGGACTAGTGTGTAAGGATTAGTGTGTAAGGATTAGTGTGTGAGGGTTAGTGTGTGAGGACTAGTGTGTAAGGATTAGTGTGTAAGGGTTAGTGTGTGAGGGTTAGTGTGTGAGGGTTAGTGTGTGAGGACTAGTGTGTAAGGACTAGTGTGTGAGGATTAGTGTGTGAGGGTTAGTGTGTGAGGACTAGTGTGTGAGGGTTAGTGTGTGAGGGTTAGTGTGTGAGGGTTAGTGTGTGAGGACTAGTGTGTAAGGATTAGTGTGTAAGGATTAGTGTGTGAGGGTTAGTGTGTGAGGACTAGTGTGTGAGGGTTAGTGTGTGAGGGTTAGTGTGTGAGGGTTAGTGTGTGAGGGTTAGTGTGTGAGGATTAGTGTGTGAGGGTTAGTGTGTGAGGATTAGTGTGTGAGGGTTAGTGTGTGAGGACTAGTGTGTGAGGGTTAGTGTGTGAGGGTTAGTGTGTGAGGGTTAGTGTGTGAGGATTAGTGTGTGAGGGTTAGTGTGTGAGGATTAGTGTGTGAGGGTTAGTGTGTGAGGATTAGTGTGTGAGGATTAGTGTGTGAGGGTTAGTGTGTGAGGATTAGTGTGTGAGGGTTAGTGTGTGAGGATTAGTGTGTGAGGGTTAGTGTGTGAGGATTAGTGTGTGAGGGTTAGTGTGTGAGGATTAGTGTGTGAGGGTTAGTGTGTGAGGGTTAGTGTGTGAGGATTAGTGTGTGAGGGTTAGTGTGTGAGGGTTAGTGTGTGAGGATTAGTGTGTGAGGGTTAGTGTGTAAGGATTAGTGTGTGAGGGTTAGTGTGTGAGGATTAGTGTGTGAGGATTAGTGTGTGAGGGTTAGTGTGTAAGGATTAGTGTGTGAGGGTTAGTGTGTGAGGGTTAGTGTGTGAGGGTTAGTGTGTGAGGACTAGTGTGTAAGGATTAGTGTGTAAGGATTAGTGTGTGAGGGTTAGTGTGTGAGGACTAGTGTGTGAGGGTTAGTGTGTGAGGGTTAGTGTGTGAGGGTTAGTGTGTGAGGGTTAGTGTGTAAGGATTAGTGTGTGAGGGTTAGTGTGTGAGGATTAGTGTGTGAGGGTTAGTGTGTGAGGGTTAGTGTGTGAGGGTTAGTGTGTGAGGACTAGTGTGTGAGGGTTAGTGTGTGAGGGTTAGTGTGTGAGGGTTAGTGTGTGAGGGTTAGTGTGTGAGGATTAGTGTGTGAGGGTTAGTGTGTGAGGATTAGTGTGTGAGGGTTAGTGTGTGAGGGTTAGTGTGTAAGGATTAGTGTGTGAGGGTTAGTGTGTGAGGGTTAGTGTGTGAGGATTAGTGTGTGAGGGTTAGTGTGTGAGGATTAGTGTGTGAGGGTTAGTGTGTAAGGATTAGTGTGTGAGGATTAGTGTGTGAGGGTTAGTGTGTAAGGATTAGTGTGTGAGGGTTAGTGTGTGAGGGTTAGTGTGTGAGGGTTAGTGTGTGAGGACTAGTGTGTAAGGATTAGTGTGTAAGGATTAGTGTGTGAGGGTTAGTGTGTGAGGACTAGTGTGTGAGGGTTAGTGTGTGAGGGTTAGTGTGTGAGGGTTAGTGTGTGAGGGTTAGTGTGTAAGGATTAGTGTGTGAGGGTTAGTGTGTGAGGGTTAGTGTGTGAGGGTTAGTGTGTGAGGATTAGTGTGTGAGGGTTAGTGTGTGAGGATTAGTGTGTGAGGGTTAGTGTGTGAGGATTAGTGTGTGAGGGTTAGTGTGTGAGGATTAGTGTGTGAGGGTTAGTGTGTAAGGATTAGTGTGTGAGGGTTAGTGTGTGAGGGTTAGTGTGTGAGGGTTAGTGTGTAAGGATTAGTGTGTGAGGGTTAGTGTGTGAGGTTTACGAGTGTAGAGGGATTAGTGTGTGAGGGTTAGTCGTGTGAGGGACTTAGTCGTGTGAGGAGGGTTAGTGTGGAGGCGTTAGTGTGAGGATAGGTTAGGATTAGTGCTGAGGGTTAGTGTGTAAGGATTAGTGTTAGTTAGTAGTGAGCGGTTAGTGTGTAGGATCGTGTGTGAGGATAGTGAGTGAGGGTTAGTGTGTGAGGATTAGTGTGTGAGGGTTAGTGTGTGAGGATTAGTGTGTGAGGGTTAGTGTGTAAGGATTAGTGTGTGAGGGTTAGTGTGTGAGGGTTAGTGTGTGAGGGTTAGTGTGTGAGGGTTAATGTGATCATTCACCGGTGTCATCACCATCAGTCTAAACAGATGATTATCTCTGGAGTGACCAGCCTGAAAGAGTTAACATGAGGAGCAAGTCTAGACCACAGCAGAAGATGAGAAGGTCAAAGTGAATGTAAGAAGGACAATAAAACCCAAATACACCAGTGAAAAACAATAAAGTGTGAGCTGAGAGCAGCTGGTGACCAGCTTTCCTCAATCTCTGTTTCTCAACACTCAGCTCAGATTTATTAAAACTCTTCGAGCAGCTTCTGTGTGGATAAACACTGGATCATTTCTCATCACTTTGACACAGAATACATTCAGTGAAATCATCTTTCAGTTGACATCAACTCTTTCTCACTCCAAAACTCACTTTACACGTTTACATGTTCTTCACAAACCTGATCAACTCCAGTCCAACACTAAACTCAACCAGACAGAAATCAGTTTCTACAGTAATACCACAGTGAAGACCTTTACAAATCTAGAAATGAACTACTCTTAAAACTGCTGGATTAGTCTTTCAACATTATTCTGATTTCTACAAACCTGAGGAATAAACCTGAGACAATCTGAACATTCCTGCTTCATAAAGAGATTTACAGAAGTGTGTGATCTTGATTGTTTTTAGCTGATTGTCTTCTGCTTGTAGAGTGTATTTGTTGTGTGGAAACCTTTGCTGGTTTGATGAAGAATGAGTTGATGTGAGACTGTATGAAGTGTTTCAGTTTAGAGAGACCTAAGTGTTAAGAAATGTTTGCTAGTGATTGTAAGAAACTGAAAATCAGCGGTTCTTGCTGGTAAAGTTGATCTACGTGTCAGAATAACCTCCTTAACCTGATTCTCTTAAAGCAGTTAAGACCCTCTTCAGACTTTAGCTTTGGTCAGCAGAGATACGTTCAATAAATGTTCAAATGTGGGCAGCAGGGGATGAGATAAAACAGTGTGTTCAGTGTTATCAGTGTGTGTGTGTGTGTATGTGTGTGTGTGTGTATGTGTGCACGTGTGTGTGTGTGTGAGAGAGTGTGTGTCTGTGAGTGTGTGTGTGTGTGTGTGTGTGTATATATGTGAGCATGTGTGTGTGTGTGTGTGTGTGTGTGTGTGTGTCCAGTCGAGCCGCACACAAGAGCACATTGCAGAGTTTACTGTGAGGATTCGGGCAGAGGTCAGCGCTGCTGTATTCAGATCCGTCCTCTGCTCTGATTCAATATCTGACCAGCACGACATCATTTGATTACAAGCAAACGTGTCACTAAACACCAGCGAACACGAGCTGCGGAGAGAAACACTCGAAGGTCACCGCCGCTCTGACAGATGCATTATGGGACTGGATGCACAAACATGTGAATCTCCGAGAACATTACATGCGGCTCTTTTCACTCATTGAGATGTTGTTTTGATTTCAATTCGATAATGAAATATTAGGGATCTAAAGATGTCATCACTGCAGTGCTGGGGAACATTCGTTTAGTGAGGGTTATTTGCTCATGGGTTAGTTGTTTATTTTCAATCTAAACTGTTTGCTTCAAGAAAACAAACCCAGAGGACAAGGACACACACACACACACACACACACACACTCTCAGGCTGTGTGATGGTAATCAGACCTTTGTGTCTGTACAAAGCGAGCGGCTCAGGAGTGTGTAAACACTCACAGTCAAATATCAGCGTTTGAAATCTTGCGGCTGTCAGTTTGTGTTTCTCTAATGGAGTTTAAAGTTTGACATCTGCCCTGCTGCAGACCTGTTACTGTAGACCACAGAAGAGATTATAACAAACCTCTCGTCACACACACACACACACACACACACACACACACACACCTCTCTAAATAGAACACAGAGAGCTTGAAGGTCACTGGAGACTTTACCTGACCCACAATTCATCATATGGCCACTGCTGCAGACAGTGTGTGTGTGTGTGTGTGTGTGTGTGTGTGTGTGTGTTTGCAGTGAATTCAGATACATATTGTGCTGAATATAAATACATCAGCAGGAACAAGATTTACTTTTAAAATATACACTCAAAGGATTATTAGGAACACCTGTTCAATTTCTCATTAATGCAATTATGTAATCAACCAATCACATGGCGGTTGCTTAAATGCATTTAGGAGTGTAGTCCTGGTCAAGACAATCTCCTGAACTCCAAACTGAATGTCAGAATGGTGTAAATAGGGTGTAAATTCACCTTGTTGAATTCAGCCAAGTATGGTGACCCATACTGAGAATTTGTGCACTGCTTTTAACCCATCTGAAGTGCACACACACAGAGCAGTGAACACACACACACACACTGTGAACACACACCCGGAGCAGTGTTCATCATTTATGCTGCGGCGCCCGGGGAGCAGTTGGGGGTTCGATGCCTTGCTCAAGGGCACCTCAGTCGTGGTATTGAAGGTGGAGAGAGAACTGTAGATGAACTCCCCCCACCCACAATTCCTGCCGGCCCGAGACTTGAACCCACAACCCTTCGATTGGGAGTCCGACTCTCTAACCATTAGGCCACGACTGCAGGATGCAGTGTCTTATCAATATGGGCCAACATTTCTAAAGAATGCTTTCAGCACCTTGTTGAATCAATGCCACGTAGAATTAAGGCAAAAGGGGGACAAACACAGTATTAGTATGGTGTTCCTAATAATCCTTTAGGTGAGTGTATGCTGGTACTAATAACTGACTAAAAATGTAAATCAGTTCATAAATCAAATATCCTAACATGAAACTACTGTTAGACACACAGAGAGAGAAACGCATCGAGTAGATGACCCATGAGCAGCTCAAACACACTGAGGACTCCTCAAATACAGCGTCCGTCCATCACAGTCCCGTTAAGAGCCGTCTTCAGGAATATAATGGTTTGTGATCCTAAACTCATGATGCCATAAAGAGCACTGTGTTCTTAGATCTGCAGACGACAGATTTACAGTAGTGCCAAGCATCTGAATAAATAAACATGACTTCAGTACTAGAGATGACTGACTTTCTACCACTGGCCTGATTAATTCTTGAGGCTCATTTATATAATATCACAGATGTCGGAAATGTGATGGGAGTCCAATAGGACTGACTTATGAGCAGAATTAGTTTGAAACAGAATATTAAATGTTCCAGATAGTCGTTAGAGATGCTGTCAGCGCCGCGAATCAAAGAACGACTCTGTGAGGAAACATGTGAGACACACACACACACACACACACACACACTCTCTCACACACACACACACCCACACACACACTCTCACACACACAAACACACACACACACACACACACACAGATCAGTACAAGAGCTCAAACACAGCTCCTGCACTGAAGAGAAGTGTCTAATAAACTTGTCATTGTCTCTTTATATCATTAGATCTGACGATGAACTCGTATGGTCACACACTCCATCAGTGCAGTGTGTATTGTCAGTCCGGTGTGACCGTTTATATCTGTGTTACTGGACTCAGAAGTGTTTAGAGGGGTCATATGATGCAATTTCAATTGTTCCTTTCTCTTTGCAGTGTTACAACTAGTGTTGTCATGGTACCAAAATTTCAGTATTCGGTACCGATACCAGTGAAAACGCACGGTTCTCGGTACCAATTTCGGTACAAAAGCAAAAAACAAAAATATGCGAATTAAAATTAAAAAACTTTTTATCACTAAAAATAAAACCAATGCCATTCTTTATACTTATTTACAATTGTGTTTTACTAAATAATAGTAATATTTAGTAGCACAATGCCTTTATGTAAAAATGAACTTTTAATGAATGCATATGTCATTTTAACTGAACTTAAGACTGGTGGTGATGCTTAAGATATTTTTGGTCATTGAGGGTTTCTGTAAAAAAAAAATAGTAATAATTATTATTAAAAGATATTACTGCTACTAATTCTACTACCATACTAACAATATACAATGCACTATAGATTGATGAGCTGCTGGGTTCATGAATATTAATCACGTTGTATGCGTTCGGTCAAACTGATTTGCTGAAATCAAAACAGGGATGGTAATAGATGAACGCCAGCCAATGAAATTGCCATATGCGCATTAGCTCCGCCCACTACTGGAAAAACCGGCATATCTTCTTCTTGTTCGAAAAATATGAATAATTCTAAATGAAACTCTAACTCTAAATGAAAATTATTTTGACAGGAGAAGACAACAAAGAATAGTTTAAATGTAGCGTGTCGATTCAGTGTGGTAAGACTCTCGCTCTCTCTCTCTTTTCATGTGTGAGAAAGCGATGGTGAGTCGTGCGCCGTCACAAAGAGTTTACAGAGCATCAAATACAGGTGCTCTGTGCGTACATTGACATGAATCGAAAAGTACAGATCGCTTGATGGAGAGAGAACTCTGAAGCTCAGATGCTGACATTAATGCAAGCGTCACGTGCTTCAGTCTATGTAGTAAACAAACCTGCACGTCTCTGCCATTCGATCATTCACACAGAGACACGCAGAACATGCAGGACTCATATTTCAAACAACTTTTGCTGCTTAACATTTACAGATACTGGTCCATATGGAGATATGATCTGATTAATTTATGATAACTTTGACAAGTTCCGTGACTGTCCATATTTTCATAGTTTCATTTTCACGACTGGATTTTGAGATTCCGTTTTCTGCTTCGCGGAAATCATAGCGCTGTATGCATCACGAACCGGGTTTGAACGGGACCTCGGTACTACCGGTACTTAAAGAAACCTGGTACCGTCACATTTAAACATTTTTAGTACTGACTTGGTACCGAAGTACCGGGTCTTTTGACAACCTTTTGCTCCTTCATCAAATCCGCCGGCGGTTCCTCATTAAATTCCTCACTCTTTGAAAGGAGAGTCCGGTGCTTCTGGCTTATGTAAGTATGTTTTCATATGTAAGCGATTTGCCACCGATGATTCTAACGCAAGTCTTGAGCAGTGTAGAGCTTGTTGTTTCTCCGATCACAAATGCAGAGTTTTATGTTTGCGCAGCGCGATATGCAATGCATTGTGTAAGAAGACAGTATACTGTAAGTCATTATAATCAGTAATTACGTCTCCACTGGATGCCTCGTTTGTAATGGGCTTTATTGTTTTTGTCCTGTCACGCAGGTGTTCTGACCGGACACACCATTACAGTATATACTGAGGGGTGTGGCATTTCCATCAGACGCTTGAAACATTCGGCCAATCACAACACACTAAATAGCTGGCCAATCACAGCACATCTTGCTCTTTCAAAACAACGAGCTTTGTAAAAATCAATGCGTTTCAGAAGGCATAGAGGAGGAAAATAATTACACCAAATACATAACAAGCAACATCATATGACCCCTTTAACTGTGTAAATGAAATCACCAATGTGAATGTCTAAGCACATATTTCACAAACACACACACACACACACACACTCAGTTTGGCAGTGTAATTTCTAAACCAACTGTGAAGAGTTTAAAACTGCCAAAATCCGGCAGCATCATTAAGGACACTGTGGATCCAGTTGGCTGCTTGTAAGGGACCGTCCTGCGCTTTATTTCTGACCAGCAGATTCAGTGTTTACTGAAGCAGACAGAAGATCCAGCTGAAACACGCCAAAGAACCGTCTCTCTGTCTCTCAATTCAGTTCAATTCATATTGCTTTATTAGCATGACACACTTAGGTACATATTGCCAAAGCACTGTACATAGCAGAATAAACACAAACAAAACAAAAATACATATAATATACATCCATAAACAAACGAAACTAAAATACATGTAAAATATATCCATATATATATATATATATATATATATATATATATATAGCTGAACCAAACCAGAATGGTTTTGTGGTCCAGGGTCACGTAAGTAAATATTCTGCAGGGATCTCCTTCGATTCTACCGTTGAGGATATAAAGACATAACATTTGACAAAGGTGGGCTAGCTCTTTCCCGTGTCTATTGACTCCTGTATCCTGGTTAATTCTTCTAGGTAGAGTACTGAAGAGATCTTGGGGTATATGTGTGAACAGATGTTTATCCACTGAATTATCAATATAGTCTAATTCTGAATGTCAAATGACTTTTCTTTTTGCTAATGTCATCAATCCGTCTTATTGACCAGCTCATCAGCTTCACATGAGGACACTTCACAGCAGATCCTGAAAATCAAATGTCCTAAATATTTTCCATTTACCCATCCTGGTTCAGCTGAAGCCAGCATCTCCTAATGAAAGCAGATGATCGTGTGTTTCACACTAATGTTAAGGAGATTTAAAACTATATCAGCATCTCTGGGTTTGAATCGAAGTCAAACTCTGAATAAAAACTGAAATGCTTTTATTATCACAAACCGATGAAAAACAGAAAAACAGGAGCTGGACTTTCTCAACAAACTCTTGAATCACTGCAGCAGCAATCGAAGAGGAAATGTGCTCCCTCGGACACAGAGAAGAATCTGATATGTCAGTTTTGCAAGAAGTGTCTGTGGATGCAAGAGAAGATATCTGAGAGATCTGGAGTCCGGATGGAGTCTCAGAGATATAATATATATTTATATATCTTTTCTATTTTCTGCTTCTCTTTTTCATCTGCTTTGAATCAAAGGAGACTCTGATGATTTCATTAAGAGCCAGTGAATAATAAAATCTCCTTTAATTAGGTCTTAGAAAAAGTCTTTTTTTCTACCGTCACAAACACTGCTGCATCATGGGAACTGAACATGTTGCCAGGAACTTTATTAGTAACAATGTTTATAATATATGAAGAATATTCCTCAAGTTAAGATACCATGAATTGAAATATGAAGGACAAACTGACAATGGTTCATGATGGCTCACTAAGAAAACCGCTGAATGCATGTTTAAACCCCTGAAGAATCTGATATATGGACAAGTGTATGAGCAGAAGCCTCACATCTCCAAATACAGTGTGTGAAGCAGAGAGGGGCACTCGAGTTAGTTATTTAGTTATTATTATATTTATTATTATAGTTATTCAGACTCGACTCATAAATATTTTAAAAGCAACTTGAGTATTTTATCCTTGAATACTTATATAACTGATATCAGTGGTGTAGTGAGTCAGCGCTGAGCCCATATGCTACATATTTTTACTTTATTCTTTATTTTTAGTTATTTTTTAGAATTATTTCATTTTAAAATAGTCATTTAGAGCATTCTATAGATATATTTATCATGTCGCTGAAGCGCCAAATAGACTCTTTGCAGTTGTGAATGATGTATACTCTCACCTTTATGAGAAAAAATGCTGGCGTATTGTTAATCTTCCACTGTTAATAAAAATAAATAAAATAAATGCAAGTGATCGTGCTGGTGAAGCAAAGCGCACTTTAGCATCGAGTCCGCACAAATGACTGGATGTACATTACATTAATTCATTTAGCTGACCCTTTTATCCAAAGCAACTTACACTTGCTGTATATGTCAGAGGTCGCACGCCTCTGGAGGAACAAGGGGTTACGTGTCTTGTTCAGGGACACATTGGTGTCTCACAGTGGATTCGAACCCAGGTCTCTCACACCAAAGACACGTGTCTTATCCACTGCACCAACACATACGCCTGACAGCGCTCATTTATCTAGGAAAAATGTTTAAATTAATACTGTGAAATGCATGAAGTGTTTCATGTCTGTTTATTTTAGGCAATTGGTGTTGGTTTGAGAAGGATAAATTGATCAATCATGCTCAACTCTCTGCCACTTGGTCGTTCCTTTAAAAAACAAATACTTGAATTTTACTAACATAAAATATTCCAAACATATTTCTAAATTATCTTAATAAAGAAATTAAAATAAGTACAACCACTTTGCCATTAAAAACCAAAACTGAACTATTTTAATAGCTGTGTAATGAGGAAGATGGACTTGGGCTGAGAATTCACACAAGCTGTTGGACCAGGACCCATGCAGGGCTCTATTCATGCATTCAGCACAATATCCTGAAGTAACGAGAACAGTAACAACAAAACACAGCAGAAAACAACAATGCTGCAAATATAGTTATTTTTCATACTATCCATCTATAACCTATGACTGTTCAAACTAGATGTGACGTTTCTGATCTACATGATGATATCTCAGATCATTATTTAGTTCTGTGCAAACTTCATGTAGCCAAAATTGTAAATTCTACTTCTTGTTACAAGTATCGAAGAACCATCACTTCTACCACAAAAGACTGCTTTTTAAGTTATCTTCCTGATGCATCCAAATTCCTTAGCATATCCAAAACCTCAGAACAACTTGATGATGTAACAGAAACTATGGACTCTCTCTTTTCTAGCACTTTAAATACAGTTGCTCCTTTACACTTAAGGAAGGTTAAGGAAAACAGTTTGACACCATGGTATAATGAGCATACTCGCACCCTAAAGAGAGCAGCCCGAAAAATGGAGCGCAGCTGGAGGAAAACAAAACTAGAGGTATTTCGTATTGCTTGGTGGGAAAGTAACATATCCTACAGAAAAGCATTAAAAACTGCTAGATCTGATTACTTTTCTTCTCTTTTAGAAGAAAACAAACATAACCCCAGGTATTTATTCAATACAGTGGCTAAATTAACGAAAAATAAAGCCTCAACAAGTGTTGACCTTTCCCAACACCACAGCAGTATTGGCTTTATGAACTACTTTACTTCTAAAATCGATACTATTAGAGATAAAATTGCAACCATTCAGCCGTCAGCTACAGTATCATATCAGACAGTGCACTATAGACCCCCTGAGGAACAGTTCCACTCATTCTCTAATATAGGAGAGGAAGAATTGTATAAACTTGTTAAATCATCTAAACCAACAACATGTATGTTAGACCCTATACCATCTAAGCTCCTAAAAGAGGTGCTTCCAGAAGTCATAGATCCTCTTCTGACTATTATTAATTCCTCATTGTCATTAGGATATGTCCCCAAAACCTTCAAACTGGCTGTTACTAAGCCTCTCATCAAAAAACACAACTTGACCCCAGAGAACTTGTTAATTATAGACCAATCTCGAATCTCCCTCTTCTGTCCAAGATACTAGAAAAGGTGGTATCCTCACAATTATATTCCTTCTTAGAGAAAAATGGTATATGTGAGGATTTCCAGTCAGGATTTAGACCGTATCATAGTACTGAGACTGCTCTCCTTAGAGTTACAAATGATCTGCTCTTATCATCTGATCGTGGGTGTATCTCTCTATTAGTTTTATTGGATCTTAGTGCTGCGTTTGACACAATTGACCACAACATTCTTTTGCATAGACTTGAACACTTTGTTGGCATCAGTGAAAGTGCATTAGCATGGTTTAAATCGTACTTATATGACCGCCATCAGTTCGTAGCAGTGAATGAAGATGTATCATATCGATCACAAGTGCAGTATGGAGTACCTCAAGGCTCAGTACTAGGGCCGCTACTCTTCACGCTTTATATGTTACCCTTGGGAGATATCATCAGGAAACATGGTGTTAGCTTTCACTGTTATGCTGATGATACTCAGCTCTATATTTCTTCACGGCCCGGTGAAACACACCAATTTGAAAAACTAATGGAAGGCATAGTTGATATAAAAAACTGGATGACGAGTATTTTCTTACTGCTAAATTAAGAAAAAACAGAGGTGTTAATTAAAGGGCCTAAAAACTCTGCTTGTAATAACCTAGAACACTGTCTAAGACTTGATGGTTGCTCTGTCAATTCTTCGTCATCAGTTAGGAACCTAGGTGTGCTATTTGATCACAATCTTTCCTTAGAAAGCCACGTTTCTAGCATTTGTAAAACTGCATTTTTCCAACTCAAAAATATATCTTAATTACGGCCTATGCTCTCAATGTCAAATGCAGAAATGTTAATCCATGCATTTATGACTTCAAGGTTAGATTATTGTAATGCTTTATTGGGTGGTTGTTCTGCATGCTTAGTAAACAAACTACAGCTAGTCCAAAATGCAGCAGCAAGAGTTCTTACTAGAACCAGGAAGTATGACCATATTAGCCCGGTCCTGTCAACACTGCACTGGCTCCCTATCAAACATTGTATAGATTTTAAAATATTGCTTATTACTTATAAAGCCCTGAATGGTTTAGCACCTCAGTATTTGAATGAGCTCCTTTTACATTATACTCCTCTACGTCCGCTACGTTCTCAAAACTCAGGCAATTTGATAATACCTAGAATATCAAAATCAACTGCGGGCGGCAGATCCTTTTCCTATTTGGCGCCTAAACTCTGGAATAACCTTCCTAACATTGTTCGGGAGGCAGACACACTCTTGCAGTTTAAATCTAGATTAAAGACCCATCTCTTTAACCTGGCATACACATAACATACTAATATGCTTTTAATATCCAAATCCGTTAAAGGATTTTTAGGCTGCATTAATTAGGTAAACCGGAACCGGAAACACTTCCCATAACACCCTATGTACTTTCTACATCATTAGAAGAATGGCATCTACGCTAATATTAGTCTGTTTCTCTCTTGTTCCGAGGTCACCGTGGCCACCAGATCCAGTCTGTGTCCAGATCAGAGGGTCACTGCAGTCACCCGGATCCAGTACGTATCCAGACCAGATGGTGGATCAGCACCTAGAAAGGACCTCTACTGCCCTGAAAGACAGCGGAGACCAGGACAACTAGAGCCCCAGATACAGATCCCCTGTAAAGACCTTGTCTCAGAGGAGCACCAGGACAAGACCACAGGAAACAGATGATTCTTCTGCACAATCTGACTTTGCTGCAGTCTGGAATTGAACTACTGGTTTCGTCTGGTCAGAGGAGAACTGACCCCCAACTGAGCCTGGTTTCTCCCAAGGTTTTTTTCTCCATTCTGTCACCAATGGAGTTTCGGTTCCCTTCGGTTCTTCGCTGTCGCCTCTGGCTTGCTTAGTTGGGGTCACTTCATCTACAGCGATATCATTGACTTGATTGCAAATAAATGCACAGACACTATTTAAACTGAACAGAGATGACATCACTGAATTCAATGATGAACTGCCTTTAACTATCATTTTGCATTATTGAGACACTGTTTTCCAAATGAATGTTGTTCAGTGCTTTGACGCAATGTATTTTGTTTAAAGCACTATATAAATAAAGGTGATTGATTGATTGATACATCATTAATCTCTAGGCTAAGAACATTTCAAAAGAATCAAGTAATTATAATAGGGAGAATTGTTGTTAGACGGCATTTAAACTTTGAAATTGCTAGTTATCTTTCTTTTCTGCTCAAGATGAGAACATTTTGATTATTGTTGCTAGATTGTGTTTTAGGCAATGCTTTTAAGTAGGCTAAAATATAAAATAGTATAGATTTCAGGAGAAAAGACTTGAACAGAAACAGTATTTTCTTCTGCCACATGGCGTCGCATCTAAATGTTAAAATGCAATACATGTAAAAATAGGCTATATATATGTGTTGTTGTTTTTTGGTCGGACTTCGGCTTGGACGAAAATATAGAGGCTGAACCTTGGAACTTTAATATAATACCCCTGATTTATATAATAAAGAAACACTTTATTTGTATGGTTTTGTAATATCTTGTGTGTTATGATAGCTCGGACACTTATTATAGAATTTCATTATAGAAAAACTGTCTTAATGTTCTAACATCTTTTTTTTTTCCAAAGCAGATTATAGAATATATATTTGGCTATAACCTATAAAACAGCTTCGTAAATAAGAAGATTTCAGTACATGAGGATTCTGAATGGGATTTATTTGAGCGAGCCTTTAAGACTCGACTCTTGACCAAAGACTCCAAGTTAAAGACGTGTGAAATCTGTGGTGTAAATCAGTCTGATACTGGACTCTGGAGCAGCGGAAACTGTTCTGTTGAGGTATCAATCACACTTCTCTGTTCCACAGTCGGCAACATGAAAACTTTATCATTTAACACTGCCCTCATGAAGCTCTTTCACATCACTGACACTTACAGCTAACCCTAACTGAAGTGACACACGATCCTGTCAGGATTCTTCTGTGTGTGTATCACACATAAAGAGATAAAGACCAACAGAAGAAGGAAGCTTCTCAACAGGATCATGTGTATCAGTTATTATTTCGTCCGTGAAACAGATGAAACATCTTTTACATACTACAGCTTATAGCTCTCATTTTTTTAAATGATAAAGTTTTCTCAGATTATGTGAGCAGGATATAAGTGCCTGCAATCATCTGTACACATATTTCAATCAACATTATGTCAATACTGTTTTCTGGAAGACGTCCTGCACAATGGGTTGTTCCTTGAACCCACAAACACATCCAATCACAGAACAAACGACACGACTTTGAAGCTTCTGTCTCTCCTGTCATCTGAGCTCATCGAGTGTTTCTCCACCGGAGCTGACTCGTTCCTGCAGGTTTGACTCTCGTGTGAATGCCTTTGTGAAGTTCTTCAGAAATCCTCCTGTAGTCTGAGGAGCTTCTTCTCTGATCTCTGATGGATCAAACCCACAGCAGATCTCAACACAAGCGTCAATCAGAGAACGTTTCTGAAACCTCCAGTGTGTGTTTGAGCTTCTGCCTTCATCGTGTAACATACTGTCCTCATGATGACTCAAATCATCTTCAGTGGGATTCATAAATATAATTATGAAAATGTACAAATGCTGAAAGGTTAACATGAGAGATTAGATGAAACATCATCAACTCAGGTTAAATATGAGAATTGAGTACACCCCTCAGATTCTTCTCAAGGGACAATACTATAGAAATGAAACTTGGAAATATTTTAGAGTAGTCAATGCACTGCTTGTATAGCAGTATAGATTTACTATCCTCTGAAAATAACTTAACATACAGCCATTATTGTCAATATAGCTGGCAACAAAAGTAAGTACACCCTAAGTGACAACAAAGCCTCATGTCCTATTCATCATGTTCATGTTTTTGTCTGTTTGACAGGACTATACTAATGTGTGTCTTGTATTAGAGCAGTTAAGATTAGGAGCTTTGAGGACAATTCTCTCATATGAACCACTGGATGCTCAACACTGCACCTCACAGCAAACACCTCTCCGAGGATTAACCCTCCACAAACATGAGCAATGCTGCAGGAAGATGGGGAACACCCTGAATCTGATGAATCTGAGAAACAGCACAGCAGACGGGTCACACTGAGGTTTGCCCAGATGCGTTCCACTGATCACGAGGCCATCAATGAAGTCGACAAACAGTTTGCCAAAGACACCTGTACAAGAGCAAGAATAACAGGAACCATGTCCTGTGGTCTGACGAGACTAAGACAAACTTGTTTGTCTGAGATGGTGTCCAGCATGAGTGTTAGTGCTGGGGAGCTGCGCTTTAACATGAACTTCTGAAGCAGAACATGCCTTTCCTTTAGAAACTGGTCAGGACGGCAGTATTCCAACATAATAACAACCCCAAACCAAGATTAGGCAGCTGAAGCTGATGGCGTGGCCGAGTGTGTCTCCAGAGCTGAAGGTGGAGAAGCACCATGTGTCTAACATCCGTCAGCTCTGTGATGTCATGATGGAGGAAATCTGTGCAGCTCTGGTGAAGGAGGACATTAATACTGACACTCTGGACACAGTTTGTTCACTTACAGTGTACTCACTTTTGTTGCCAGCTATATTGACAATAATGGCTGTATGTTAAGTTATTTTCAGAGGATAGTAAATCTATGCTGCTATACAAGCAGAACATTGACTAATCTAAAATATATCCAAGTTTCATTTCTATAGTATTGTCCCTTGAGAAGACTAATATGTTTGCTGAAATGTGAGGAGATACTGTATATATAAATCTATCTCTAATTCCACATATATACAACTGGTTTTATATTAAACTTTGATGCCATTAAAAGTTTCAGTTCTCCTGTAATATTCCTCACATCACAGAAATAGAACAACATATCTGTAAAATCTGGTTTATTCTCAGTTTGTTTTCCCTCTTGTGAGTGATCTTACGCTCCAGACACCAGAGCTCTGTCCTGTCCCGTCTTCACATCTGTCTCTCTTCAGTTTCTGATCCTCTCTCGTCCTCTGAGATCGACAGACCGTGTCTACAACCATTAACTACATGTGTCAAATCATAATTAAAATCACAGTATGCAGTGACTTCAGATTCAGTTCACTGAGTGTCAGTGTTACACACACACACACACACACAGCATGGGCATAGGTTTAGGGGAGGACGCTAGGTACTAGTCCCTATCAATATTTTGAGATGACTAATTTGTCCCCACCAATATTTAGCAAGCTCTTTTGGACTCTTCGATTCTAATGGCCAGGATGACGACAGTACAAGAAACGCTGTAATTTGATTGGCGGGGGGGTATCTGACAGGCTACACGCGCGGACCGGGACTACTTTTGTGCTGCACTAGCAGCGAGCGTGAGGTGTGTGTGTGTGCGCATGCTGACGACACCGACGGTAAGTTACCAGGGCTGTCTCTCTGCCACATACAAAGGCCAGAGTAAAAACATTTTAATATTCCGGGTTTTTTTTTGCCCCTTATTGTACTTTGTAGATGCCACCCAAGAAGAAGAAAGGGGACATACAGTAAGAAGCTTTTTCATAAAGCAGAGTCAGAGTGTAAGTAGGCAAAATAACTAGCTAGCCACACAAATAAACTAGCAGTAGTGACTGCCCAGGCTTTCAAATGCAGATTCTACTGTGGAAAATAGCTTTAACTTGTGATAGTATGTGTTACTCAGGATGATTGAATGCTACGTTAGCAAGTAACTGAATGTCAATAAGCCTGTAACTTAACTTAGAATCTTGCAGTCAACATAAACGTGAGTCTACTGGAGGGTAAATAGTGTTTATAATAGAAAAAGGTTATTATATTTATTTATTTAGATTTGTTTCCTTGTGACAGAGTATCTTTTGTTACTGTAAATACTAATGTACATAATAATTTATGTTAATGAAACGTTTAGTTGTTCAGCATTACACCGTTATATGGGGATGTCCCCACCAAAGCTGAGACCAAACCTACGCCACTTGACACACACACACACACACACACACACACACACACGCACGCACACATATACACACACACACACACACACACACACGCACAGACACATATAAACACACACAAACACACACACACACACACACACGCACACACACACACACACACACACACACACACACACACACACACGCACGCACACACACACACGCACAGACACATATAAACACACACAAACACACACACACACACACACACACGCACACACATATACACACACACATACACACACACACGCGCACACATATACACACACACAAACACACAGACACCCACACGCATACGCACGCACACACACACACACACGCACACAAACACACACAGCGTGCACCTGATCACATGAAGATATTTCCTCAGTGATCATCTGAACTAAAGCTTCTGTCGCTTGCTTCTAAAACAAACTTCTAAAGATTCTGAGTTTAAAAGATTTCCTAATTTCTCATTGAAAAATGACTCATTCCAGTATTGTGGATGTCAGTATTGTGATGTTGTTTTATAATAGAGAAAGTGAATAAATGAAGATGTATAATTCAGACTGCACACACGTGATTAAAGCAGGAGCTGCAGAAAGAAACACAAAGCCGTTTCTTTCCTTTCTTTTCTTCCGCAGGCGTTTCTTCAGAAGCTCTTTTCATGTCGACAATTAGAGGAAGCAGACAAATGCTTTCTTTTACCGTTCGTCCAATCAAATCTGTCCTAAAGCTGACAGACGATGGACAGAAACAGAGAATTACTTTAATTCTGTCTCACATGAACTAGATTTAGATGTTTATTAAATTATTGATTCCTGATCTAAACATTAGATTTTGAGAAATGTTCTCATTCTTCACCTGTGTGTTTGTAAACGGCCGTTTGATGAATACTTTAATTTCTCTGCTTCACAGTTGATAGAGTTTAATAGTTGAAATTCATCATCTGACATGTGTTCATTAACTGGAGAATAGAAACAAAGCCGCATCGGTGACGGATCACTGTTTATGAATCAATCTCTAGCGTTTTGTCTTGATGAAAGTTTTGTAAGTCTGAATGCTTTGACCTCTTGACCTCTTTGAGGACGGTTCGCTGCTTCACTGTTGATACATACATCACGATAATGTGCTGCGAGAAGTTACCCAGAGCGAGTTCACATGACGTGTCTGATCCGACTGGAGTTTATGAGACTCAGTTACAAACACAGTACACAAGATCAGTTCTTCTGACGGGTCAAACACAGAGGGAAGGCCTTGTGTTCAGTCCAGCGGATGAAGGACGAATGTGGAAGAGCAAAACAAAACACTGGTCATGAATGAGAAGCACAGAACGAGGATTTGTAAAGAAACATGTAGGAGGATTTCTATAGAAGCCGAGAGGAGACAAGCAAGTGTTAGTTTGGAAGAGCCAAGATGTTTTTTAATATATCTTCAACTGGATTCGTCTGAAAGAGGAAAGTCATATACACCTAGGACGGCTTGAGAGTGAGTAAATCATGGGGACATTTTCATTTTTGGGTGAACCATCCCTTTAATGTTGAACAAATTTCTCAATTATGAAACTAATTTAATTTGAGCTGTAAAGCGGC
>NC_068385.1:784659-795277 GCF_023724105.1 Carassius gibelio | reverse complement strand
GTATCTCTGCTGACCAAAGCTAAAGTCTGAAGAGGGTCTTAACTGCTTTAAGAGAATCAGGTTAAGGAGGTTATTCTGACACGTAGATCAACTTTACCAGCAAGAACCGCTGATTTTCAGTTTCTTACAATCACTAGCAAACATTTCTTAACACTTAGGTCTCTCTAAACTGAAACACTTCATACAGTCTCACATCAACTCATTCTTCATCAAACCAGCAAAGGTTTCCACACAACAAATACACTCTACAAGCAGAAGACAATCAGCTAAAAACAATCAAGATCACACACTTCTGTAAATCTCTTTATGAAGCAGGAATGTTCAGATTGTCTCAGGTTTATTCCTCAGGTTTGTAGAAATCAGAATAATGTTGAAAGACTAATCCAGCAGTTTTAAGAGTAGTTCATTTCTAGATTTGTAAAGGTCTTCACTGTGGTATTACTGTAGAAACTGATTTCTGTCTGGTTGAGTTTAGTGTTGGACTGGAGTTGATCAGGTTTGTGAAGAACATGTAAACGTGTAAAGTGAGTTTTGGAGTGAGAAAGAGTTGATGTCAACTGAAAGATGATTTCACTGAATGTATTCTGTGTCAAAGTGATGAGAAATGATCCAGTGTTTATCCACACAGAAGCTGCTCGAAGAGTTTTAATAAATCTGAGCTGAGTGTTGAGAAACAGAGATTGAGGAAAGCTGGTCACCAGCTGCTCTCAGCTCACACTTTATTGTTTTTCACTGGTGTATTTGGGTTTTATTGTCCTTCTTACATTCACTTTGACCTTCTCATCTTCTGCTGTGGTCTAGACTTGCTCCTCATGTTAACTCTTTCAGGCTGGTCACTCCAGAGATAATCATCTGTTTAGACTGATGGTGATGACACCGGTGAATGATCACATTAACCCTCACACACTAACCCTCACACACTAACCCTCACACACTAACCCTCACACACTAATCCTTACACACTAACCCTCACACACTAATCCTCACACACTAACCCTCACACACTAATCCTCACACACTAACCCTCACACACTAATCCTTACACACTAACCCTCACACACTAACCCTCACACACTAACCCTCACACACTAATCCTTACACACTAACCCTCACACACTAACCCTCACACACTAACCCTCACACACTAATCCTTACACACTAACCCTCACACACTAATCCTCACACACTAACCCTCACACACTAATCCTCACACACTAACCCTCACACACTAACCCTCACACACTAATCCTTACACACTAACCCTCACACACTAACCCTCACACACTAACCCTCACACACTAATCCTTACACACTAACCCTCACACACTAATCCTCACACACTAACCCTCACACACTAATCCTCACACACTAACCCTCACACACTAATCCTCACACACTAACCCTCACACACTAATCCTCACACACTAACCCTCACACACTAACCCTCACACACTAACCCTCACACACTAATCCTTACACACTAACCCTCACACACTAACCCTCACACACTAACCCTCACACACTAACCCTCACACACTAGTCCTCACACACTAACCCTCACACACTAATCCTTACACACTAATCCTTACACACTAGTCCTCACACACTAACCCTCACACACTAACCCTCACACACTAACCCTCACACACTAATCCTTACACACTAACCCTCACACACTAATCCTCACACACTAATCCTTACACACTAACCCTCACACACTAATCCTCACACACTAACCCTCACACACTAATCCTCACACACTAACCCTCACACACTAACCCTCACACACTAATCCTTACACACTAACCCTCACACACTAACCCTCACACACTAATCCTCACACACTAACCCTCACACACTAATCCTCACACACTAACCCTCACACACTAACCCTCACACACTCACCCTCACACACTAACCCTCACACACTAACCCTCACACACTAGTCCTCACACACTAACCCTCACACACTTAACCCTCACACTTATCCCTCACACACTAACCCTCACACACTAACCCTCACACACTAACCCTCACACACTAGTCCTCACACACTAACCCTCACACACTAATCCTTACACACTAATCCTTACACACTAGTCCTCACACACTAACCCTCACACACTAACCCTCACACACTAACCCTCACACACTAATCCTTACACACTAACCCTCACACACTAATCCTCACACACTAATCCTCACACACTAACCCTCACACACTAATCCTTACACACTAACCCTCACACACTAATCCTCACACACTAACCCTCACACACTAACCCTCACACACTAATCCTCACACACTAACCCTCACACACTAACCCTCACACACTAATCCTCACACACTAACCCTCACACACTAATCCTCACACACTAACCCTCACACACTAATCCTCACACACTAACCCTCACACACTAATCCTCACACACTAACCCTCACACACTAATCCTCACACACTAATCCTCACACACTAACCCTCACACACTAATCCTCACACACTAACCCTCACACACTAATCCTCACACACTAACCCTCACACACTAATCCTCACACACTAACCCTCACACACTAACCCTCACACACTAACCCTCACACACTAGTCCTCACACACTAACCCTCACACACTAATCCTCACACACTAACCCTCACACACTAATCCTCACACACTAACCCTCACACACTAACCCTCACACACTAACCCTCACACACTAACCCTCACACACTAGTCCTCACACACTAACCCTCACACACTAATCCTTACACACTAATCCTTACACACTAGTCCTCACACACTAACCCTCACACACTAACCCTCACACACTAACCCTCACACACTAGTCCTCACACACTAACCCTCACACACTAATCCTCACACACTAGTCCTTACACACTAGTCCTCACACACTAACCCTCACACACTAACCCTCACACACTAACCCTTACACACTAATCCTTACACACTAGTCCTCACACACTAACCCTCACACACTAATCCTTACACACTAATCCTTACACACTAGTCCTCACACACTAACCCTCACACACTAACCCTCACACACTAACCCTCACACACTAGTCCTCACACACTAACCCTCACACACTAATCCTTACACACTAGTCCTCACACACTAACCCTCACACACTAACCCTCACACACTAACCCTCACACACTAACCCTCACACACTAACCCTCACACACTAACCCTCACACACTAGTCCTCACACACTAACCCTCACACACTAACCCTCACACACTAACCCTTACACACTAATCCTTACACACTAGTCCTCACACACTAACCCTCACACACTAATCCTTACACACTAATCCTTACACACTAGTCCTCACACACTAACCCTCACACACTAACCCTTACACACTAACCCTTACACACTAACCCTCACACACTAACCCTCACACACTAACCCTCACACACTAACCCTCACACACTAGTCCTCACACACTAACCCTGACTAGCAGTGCTGAGGACGCGTGTCTGTGAGGTTGTAATATTCTCCAGCTGAAGTGGGTTTAATCACAGACAGAAGATGCTGTGTGTTGGATGAACATGATGAATCTGTGCCGTCACGTGTGTTCACTTTCTAAATTCATTCAAATGTTTATTGTAGCTCATGCTGCTGTCTGATGCAAAAGGGTTTTTTGAGCACAAAAGCCTGAATGGTGAGACTTCAGAAGGCCGAAGATAAATCACAGCGCTCAAGTGAACTTCAGCAACTCTCTCGGGTGGTTCCTGAGCCAGAAAACTTTCTCTTTGACCTGATTCTTCTCCGCTCTGGAATCAGAGAAACTTAATGTGGCCATTAAAGAATCGATGTTTCCTTCATCATTTACAGGAGTGATGTCACCATCATTAGTCTGATGCTAAATGACTTCAGTCGTCCGCTGAATATCTCGTCACTCGCCGCAGTTTAAACTTCATCTGTGTAAACGTCGAGCTGTCGTCCAGTGAAACGAATGGCTATTCCATTTAACAATCCAAACCCTGCATTAGCATATATCTGTCATTAGCATACATTAGACTGAGTCTCTTTTAATGCAGATTCTGGCAGTAAACCACACAGAATACAGAAGTTATTACTGCAGTTCTTGCACCTTGAGGCGAGAGCAGCGCGTGCAGAAGGAAGCGGTTCAGCGGGGAGTGTTTTAGGGATAATTATGTACTGCTTGAATTATTCAGTTCTAGGAAAGACCTGGAATATGAACTCCACACGGTCTCATTTTCTTGCCACAAAGATTTTTGTTGAACTGGATTTTCACGAGTCTCTAAAGTACTAGAACTACATATTTAGATGCATGCAATAAAATTAGCAGGACAGCGCTCACACACACACACACACACACACACACACACAGAGCTGCAGAGATTCTGTCTCTAATCTGAACACACACATTGTTTGTGGACAAACTCTGACATGACAGCAGTGTAAAAGATCCTGTCCAGAAGGATTTCAGATATTCAGCTCTCTTACCATCCCTCTCTCTCTCTCTCTGTCTCTCTCTCTCACTGCATGCACTTCTGTCAGAGCAATAGAGGATGAAATGGAGCGTTACACACACATTTTTTATTCGTCCACCTGGATGTTTTCCACCAAATACACCTCTCTGTTTTGTTTTTCATTCATTCTTGACTCGAGCAGTGATACTTGAGTTGGTCTGATGTGTGATATATTTATATATAAAGCTGGAGGAGTTTGTGTTGTCTTGTAAGATCTGCTGTTTCAGAAGAAACCCATTGAGAGTGTTGTTTGTTGCATCCTCTGCATGCTTGGGTTTAGCACGGGAGTCTCTAAATGAATTATGCAAATCAGAAACCATTACAAAGATGCCTAAAAAGTTAATGCAAAATGCAGTTTTCATGGCACATTCCCCAAACTCGCAAACTGAGAAAATAGTCATGTGTCTGTGGATGTGGTTTGGATTCAGTGGTTTTATGATCTGAGGAAATGTTGGGTTGAGTCCTCCAAAACCAAATACTTAAACAAGAGTTATAGAGTCATTATCTGACCAGATATAAATATGTTGGCCTCAGTGTTGTTGATCTACAAAGTACAGTCTGAAGGGCTTGCACAAACACACACACACACACACACACACACACAGTGCTTGTCTCATTATTTGCTGAAGCTGTTAAACTGTGTGTGTGAGGCAGCAGCTCTAATTGGCCTCACACACACACACACACACACACACACACACACACACACACACACACACTGAGCTGCTGGTCATATTGAATGTCAATCATGCGGCACTGTCAGCACTGCGCTAACACATTCAGCACTTATCCTACAGCGCTCAAGAGCTCTTCACACACTCACACACACACACACACACACACACACACACACACATTAACCACCATTTACCTTTGACCTGTTTGCTACTGAACACAGCCTGAAGTGTGATGTTATTCATTCTCACATACACTGTGTGAGTGTGTGTGTGTGTGTGTGTGTGTGTGTGTGTGTGTGTTAGAGAGAGAGAGAGAGAGAGAAAGAGCGAGGGAGAGAGAAGTGGCTCATCTTTATGGTTTTTTATGTAGGAATAGACAGATTATTTCCATTTAAAGAAATAATAATTTTATAAATATAAAATAAAATATATAAGTATAAAATGATAAAGCGTGCTAGTAATGGTAG
The DNA here is from genome assembly GCF_023724105.1 of Carassius gibelio. Classification (NCBI taxonomy): domain Eukaryota; kingdom Metazoa; phylum Chordata; class Actinopteri; order Cypriniformes; family Cyprinidae; genus Carassius; species Carassius gibelio. Next base: position 789,612 of record NC_068385.1, on the reverse strand, counting down.
GCCTGGTTTAATAAGTGAGTGAAAGCATAGACATCATTCAGTAGGATGGAGTATTTTAAACCGTGGCTCCAGATCAGTGTGTGGTTGTGTTCAGCAGAGGAAGGGTCAATGGTTAAAGGACAAAATCCTCCTTTAGGAGTTAATCTAACAAAAACTGCAAAGAATTGAAAAAAAAAATCTAAAAATTCAACAAAAAACAAACAAAACAAAACAAAACAAATATATATATATATATATATATCATAAACAGTGTTGTAATGCTTTGTTTCGCAGGTTTGGTTTGGTCTGTTATCTTTGTGACTCGGTTAGTGTTCCGGTGATGAGAGCGGGCTGTTGTCCTGACAACCGATAACGGGACTCTCGTGAAGGGGGCAGCAGAGCGCTAGTGTAGCGAGTGTGTGTGTGTGTGTGTGTGTGTGTGTGTGTGTGTGTGCGCGCGCTGGATCGCGGTTTCCTCAGTTCATCTCGCGCGCTGCCGCTTCAGTCTCCGCTGTTTCCCGCGGATCTCTCGCGCTCTTCATCTGTTCACTGTGTTTCTCTGTGGATTTTCTCTGGAGATGTTTGTGAGCGGACGCACCTCGTTCCGGCAGCTGCAGGCGTGCTTTTTCCGACTGCTGTGTTTTATTCCCACAGGATTCCCGGTGATCAGCGTGGACAGCCAGAGATCCACCGACAACATCACCATCAGACAGGGAGACACCGCCGTGATCCGGTAAGACGAGAACTTTCCTTCCTCCGCTAACTCTGTTCATCATGTGTCCTCGGCTCAGCATCAGCACCACTGCAGGAGCAGCTCATCCTCCAGGAAACACTCTTATATAACACACTCATACTCCGATCCTGATTAAACTGAGACTGATTCGTCAAGTGATCGCTCTGATCAGAATAAACTGAATGATCTGACTGCATCTGTATAGCAGAGTAACAGTCTCTGCTAATGTGCTGAAGTTTGTGGGGTTTATTTTTTATTTATTTATTTATTTACAGATGATCGGAAGTGTGTGTTGATTCTGTTGTGATGTTTCTGATGCAGGGTTTCTGGTTCTTCTTCATGATCAGCGCTGCTCTCGTGATGTGAGATGAGCTTCTGGTTGCTTTATTAAATAGATTGACTGTTGTTTCAAGCCTGATTTCTGGATGCTCAGGGTTTACGTGACCTGCTGTAAACTGGCCTCATCTTCACCTTTTGCTTTGTCCCTCGGTTAGATTACTAGCAGACATTTAAAGGGGTCCTATTATGCTCTTTTACAAAGTCAAAAAACACATTATTTTTCAAATAATTTACATGATTAAAATATCTTTCTTCACAGCCCTGCACAAACTGCTCGATTACTTCTGGGTTTGATGAAGACCCGCCTTCTGATTGGTTAGCTGTCCCAGTGTGTTCTGATTGGTTAGCTGTCCCAGTGTGTTCTGATTGGTTAGCTGTCCCAGTGTGTTCTGATTGGTTAGCTGTCCCAGTGTGTTCTGATTGGTTAGCTGTCCCAGTGTGTTGTGATTGGTGAACAGCTTACACAGTGTTTCAGTATTGCCCCGCCCCCTGCTAAAACAGCAAGATCAGTTAAGGATGGTGACAACATTGGCATATGAGTCTGAGCCGAATTCAGACCGAGAATACTGAACAAGAGGAACACGCAGAACCATGGTTTTCTGTTTTCTCTGGTGCTCTCAATCAAGCTTTGTAACCATGACCTCACCCCATTCTGATCTCCGTAGGCAGGAATTATTTTGATGATTATCTAATGGGCTGATTTGTGACATCACAAAACCAGAAAACCACGCTGTTGTCCAAACAAGCAGTTTTTTGTATCTCCCGTTTGAGTGGACTGAGATTTGTAACTTTGTAGATCTTTTTCATGCCCAAACATACACACTACACACTGACTAAACTTCAAAAAGTGAAAAAGCATAATAGGAGCCCTTTAAGAGAGAGGGAGAGGGAGTTCCCACCCAAAACTGTCTCTTCATCATCATTACAGCAGAGCTCAGAAACCCATTCACATTCATCAGAGCCACACACAGAGCTGATTAGACGAGATGTGTGTGAGTTCTGAGCCGCACTGATGCTGATGGGCTGTGAAGTGCACGGGTCACTTTGTGTTTCATATTCTGTGTGAACACAAGCCCAATCCTCCATGTTCTCAGCTGTAGCTCAAACGCTTGAAGTGGTTTCGGTTTGAATGCCTGACACACACACACAGAGACACAGACACACACACACAGAGACACACACACACCCACACACACTCACACACACACACACGCACACACACACACACACACACACACACACACACGCATGCACACACCCACACACACACACACACACACGCATGCACACACCCACACACACACACACACGCATACACACACACACACACGCACACACACACACACGCGCACACACACGCACACACACACACACACACACACACACACGCACACACACACACACACACACACACACGCACACACACACACGCACACACACACACGCACACACACACACGCACGCACACACACGCACACACACACACACACACACACACGCACACACACACACGCACACACACGCGCGCACGCACGCACACACACACACACACACACACACACACACATACCAGCAGCTGACCACAGAACTGTGTTTGAGGCTCGTATCCTCTCTCTCCTCGTCTAGTTTTGTTCAGGGTTTGGTGGATGAGGGAACGTCTAACATCTGCTCACGTTGAATCTTCTGCCAAGCATCTTCTGCCAGTTTCAACAAAATCAACAAATAAGAGTTTTACCGCCATAATGTATTCAATTAAATTCATTTAATTTGTTATCATAAACACATAATTCTAGGATTAGTGTGACGTTATTATTGGCATTCAGCATGTAGGCAGCTGATAGTAGTGTAGTGTCAGACACAGGATCGTTTGCTGTGTATTAATGGAGCAGAAGATGCGTTTCACAGTGATAACACCTGAAATTACAGCGATTTGTTAAGATAAAGCTCCCTAGTCTTTCTCGCTGTTTAACCCATGAGCACTCAAGCTAAACTAGAACATTTTACAGAGAAATATTATAAATTAATTCAATCATCTGTTTAATAAAAGATGCAATGAAGCACTCAAAGAATAAAAAAGTGAAGAACTGAGCACTGTAGTATTCTGAAGTATTCATATCCTAGCCTAGCATGCAGAAATGTAAAGCAGTGATTCTCAATCTATGAACGAATGAATGAAGTACTTATTTGAAACTGTGTGTACGGTCTACTGTCCATGTCCAGAAAGGTAAGAAAAACATCATACCATAAGTGCCATGGGATTAATGACCTCAGAGAGTCAGGACCTTGGTTTAACGTCTCATCCGAAACACCCGTGAGCGCCCCCTGCTGGCCTCACTAACACCCCTAACAACCGCTACCTGGTTTTCCCAGAAGGTCTCTGTCACGGCTGTTCTTCGTATTATCCAGGTTCTGACCAGCTCGACCCTGCTTCTCTTCAGTGGATGACCAGTCTTGGGCTGCAGGGTGATATGACTGTGGCTTTCATTTTTGGAAATTAAGGCTTTCAGCACGTCATTAATCCTTTATTCAGCTCTAATGCAGTAGTGTTTTCATCCTTCTGTGAAATGTTTTTCTGTATGTTGATAGATGGCAGAATATGCAGGGAAAGCCGGCTCTTAGCTAAATGTGAGTGGCTAGAGTTTAGCGTTCATGTCTGGAGTGTATGTATCTCCGGTGTCAGCTGGCCGTTGATTACGTGTGAACACATGGTGTCCCGTCCAGCGTTAGGAAGTGTGTGAAGCGTTGTTTATCTCCTGTGGACTTCTGGGGTTTATCGTTACTCGTAATGCCACTGTACTCATAACGCACCGTGGCCCCATTAGGAGCAGAAAGCCCCAGCAATTTGTGCAGAGTTGCCCTTCTTCTCAAAGGAAGCATGGAGTCCGAACAGGATGTGATTGTCTTCAGCACTTCCTGTGAAGAGCTCGGTCCTTCAGGGCCACCAGGATTAATTAGCAAAGCTGTTTAACACGTTCCACCAACAATAGGACATACAGTGCTTTTTGTTTATGCCATTCTGCAAGTGTATTTGGCAGATATCATGTTTACTGCTTATTAAATGATAGCAGCTATCTGGGGCATTGGTGTCTAATTTGCGCCCCGTAATTCTGTGCCTGTGATTTGCTGCTCTTTATATCTGAGGTGTGAAGTTCCCCTCCAGTGTTCAGGGCCGTTTTCCCACAATGCTGTAATTTTAATTGGTTTTTAACACTTCTGGCAGCGGTGCTGGCTGCAGGCTGCGTCTCTGAACGAGAAGAGTCATTGTTGGTTTATTAAAACATCCTCTTCAGTGAAAGCAATACTCAATTATCACTTCTGTGACAGTAACGGCACATGTGTGTGCTATTTTAAAGGGGTCATATGATGTGATTTATTTCCTTTCTCTCTGGAGTGTTACAAGCTCTTAGAAGATCTGAAGATCGGTAAAGTTGTAAAGACTAAAGTCTCAAATCCAAAGAGATATTCTTTATTAAAGTTAAGAGACAACCACGCCCCCCTAAAACACCTCGTTTAAACACACCCCCACACGTCTACATCACTGTGTGGGAAGATTTGCATATCACCGTCCATATGTTCACGCAAAGAAAGAAAGTGTATCTTTTATTCTCGCCTTTAGTATGTGTTTCTGTAGCTCAAGTGGTAGAGCTTTGTGTTATCAAGCGTTGGGGGTTCGATTCCCGGGGACACATGATATGTAAAAATGTATAGCCTGACTGCACTGTAAGTCGCTTTGGATAAAAGTGTCTGCTAAATGCATAAATGTATAAAAATGTTAGTATTGTTTTTGTTGCCATGTTGTGAAGATGCTGTGTTTCATTGTGAAAGCGAAACTACTTTATTTGTTCTTCCAAAAGAGGACACAACTAGATATCAGTGGTTTAGTTGTATTTTTAACACTGTTC
>NC_068385.1:771794-776659 GCF_023724105.1 Carassius gibelio | reverse complement strand
ATGACCAAAATACACTTTGTGGGAAACAAACATCAATCCATAATAACACTTCCTCCGGTGATAAAGTGTTCTGGTCTGAATCAGGAGAGAAATCTGCACAGATCAAGCAGCGTTTAAACAGCTGTAAATAAATCTGCGACTGGATTTTAATGTGAGAGACAACAGCAGGTGCACTTTTCTTCACTGGAGGAAGTGTTATTATAGACTAAGTAGCCGTTCAAAAGGCCCTTTTTACCGCCGCGGGCACATTTTCGCAAATAGACGTCAGTTTTGCCTTGCTGATGTGTTACATTTGACTGCTTCAGTCACGGAAAATGAAAGAAAAACACTATAGTTTAAATATTTAATATATTTAATATTTAATATTCACAGATGAATATGCGCCACCTGGCGGTAGTTTCGCGAATGATTTTAACACGCGACTGAATTACAGTTACCGCCGCGGCACCGCGCCGGCGGTATGTGCGGCGGTAAGGCCCAGATAGTCTGGCCACCTACTGTAGATTATAGACACTATGTTTTTGAGTTAAAAACATCTAAATTCTGAATTTAACAGACATTGACACTTTTTATTTGCCACTACATTTTACAGTTTTTGAATGCACTGACTTCTGGCTGTAATTCTCCTCCAGGTTTTACTGGGATCTCACCATGCTCCTCCTGATGGTGGGAAATCTCATCGTCATCCCCGTGGGCATCACCTTCTTCAAGGACGAGCACACGCCGCCGTGGATCGTCTTCAACGTGGTTTCCGACACCTTCTTCCTCTTGGACCTGGTGCTGAACTTCCGCACGGGGATCGTAAAGGAGGACAACGCGGAGATCATTCTGGACCCTCAGCGGATCAAGATCAAATATCTGCGCTCGTGGTTCGTGGTGGACTTCATCTCCTCCATCCCCGTGGACTATATCTTCCTCATTGTGGAGACGCGCATCGATTCGGATTTCTACAAGACGGCGCGAGCTCTGCGCATCGTACGCTTCGCGAAGATCCTCAGTCTGCTGCGACTTCTGCGACTCTCGCGGCTCATACGCTACATTCATCAGTGGGAGGAGGTGAGAGGACGTGTTTCCATCGATTTAAAACCGCATTCACTGTCTACATTTCATTTAATCATTCTAAAAAGAATATACAGAGAAATATCATTAGGACTCAAACACTTCAGACCTTCGAAAATGCCAAATAATTAATTAAGACAAGACAATTAAGACAAATTAATACAAAAATAATCATAATAATATATAAAATATTATTATAAAATTATAAAATAATAACATTAAAATGAAAAATTATTATTATTATTATTATTATTATTATTATTATTATTATTATTATTATTATTCATGTGAATTTATTTTAATAAATCTTAATGTATACAAAAATGTAATTAGAACATTACCACAAAAATATTATTATTATTATTATTATTATTATTATTATTATTATTATTATTATTATTATTATTAATGAATATTTATAATAATAATAAATAAATAAAACGCCTGACCTTCAATGGTCAAATGCCAGACAACACCACCACAAAAAAAAAGATTAATATAAGTAATTATAATTATTAGAATATAATATATGTAATTTTAAAAACTATTATTATTATTATTTTACATTAATTTTAATAAAAAACAAATATACACAATAATATCATTAGAACTCAAACACTTCAGACCTTCATAAATTCCAGAGAATACCACAGAAATGTATGATAAAAATTATATATTAACAATTATTATAAAACTATTCAAAAATTTAATAATAGCAATAAAATAAATAATTATTATAATAAATATTAATGTGCATTTATTTACACAATAATTTAATTAGGACTCTAGCACATCTTGACTTTCAAAAATGCCATATAACATGAGCACAAAAATGTATTATTATTATTATTCTTATTCTTATTATTATTATTATTATTATTAATGTATATTTATTTTAATATTTAAAAAAAAAAACTCTGACCTTCAGAAACGGCAGACAACCACAAAAATGAATAAAATTAATTATAATTATTAAAATATAATATATGTAATTAGAAAAACTAATATTATTATTATTATTATTATTATTATACATTTATTTTAATAAAAATAATTATATACAAAATCATTTAATTAGGACTCAAGCACTTCTGACCTTCAAAAATACAACACAGACAACACAGCCACAAAAATGAATAGTAACAATAATAATATTTATTATTATTAATGTGCATTTCTTTTAACACCTCTAAAATTTCATGTACTCAATCTTTTAATTTTTTTACACATAATATGACTTTGATGACTTTTTGTATTTTGGGTGAACTGCTCCTTTAATGGAGTTCTTAAATATGTGTCATTTTAGATTCAGTCTTTAGTGTTACTCCAAATATTTACATAAATAGATACATATAAAATTAATGGATGGCACATTGTATCATATTCTCTTCCTATTTATATGATTGATCTTAGCTAGCAAATATGAGTATAGTTTGAAAAATAAGATATACAAATAATACACACACACACACACACACACACACACACACACACACACACACACACACACATATATTAGTGATTTGAAATCGATTGTGATCCATGTGATATCTATTATAACCTGTTATTCCTTATTTCAGTCACAGAATCTTAATCATTTTTAAAATATTCAGTTTTTTTATTATTTCAGTAATTTGGCATACATGAAATTTGCTGTCTTTATATTGATTATTTAGATTATTTATCATTACATGTGTTTGACTGCATGTCAATCAGTTAATAAAAACATTTATATATTTATCTATCTATTAATTTTTAAGTATTTTTGTTTTTTAAATAGTAGGTGATGTGCCATTCTATTTATTTTATTGTAAGTGAATCCAGTTAGTCAGCATGTTATTAACTCAAACTCTGATGAAGGCTTTTTGCGTGACTCAATCTGAGCAAACCATCCAAGTTTTAATTGAGTGACTGTTTTTAAGAGCTGAAGCAGTCCCTCTCACAAACGATGTCTCTGAGCTTAGTGTGCGGGATCGTTTCGGAGCCGTCCGTGGAGCTTCGGTTGATGGGCCGTCTGTCTGTGTTTATTGAGTGAAGCCAGGGAGTCCGTCTCTATTAATATCTGCATCTGGGATTGCTCTGATTTATGGCTGGTGTCACAGAGATCAGATGTTCTGGATGAAGAGCGTGATGTTCAGGATGACACAGAGCTCCCTGAGGTTCTTCAAAAACACAAATCTACTCAATCTAGGCTTGTAGACATAGACTGAAGTCTGCAGGAGGAGGAAGAAACTGGGTTTAACAGCGTATTTAAGGGATGTAAGACGGTTTGCGAACATAAAAGGGGAATTTGCAAATGTGAATATGTAATAAAAATATGCACACAGCAGACGGGCTCTAAAAGCATGTTAATAAAGAATCAAACACCCTCATTGTCTAGACGTGCTGTAATACTCATTCATTTCCAGTTTGTATACTATACACAATATATTGATGGACAATCACAAGTGCAGTGTGCAGTGAACACTGTGTGTGAGGAACTGTAATAATTAGAAGATCATGTGCTGTTCTAAAAATACAAAAATTGTTCATTTATTTTAAATATTTTGTTTTATAAAAAAATATTTTCATAATTTCATTAATTACTGTAGTTATTTCAATGTGTTTGTTCTATTTATTTAATGTTTTATTTTTAAAATAGTAGGTGATGTAGTATTTTAAACAAAGATTTTAAATAATTAATTTATTATAATGTATTTTATTTATTATACATATGTGTGTGTGTGTGTGAAATTATTTTTGCCATTCTAAACAAACATTTTAATTATTTCTTTTAAATCATGTCTCTTACTTAATTAAATTTTTATTTTAAGAAATTTTAATATAAAAAAAATCTAATATTTTGTAACGTGCCATTCTAAACATAAAATTGCAATTAATTAATTTAATTTATTTATTTGAAATATTTTTAATTTTTAAAATGTATTTATTATCATTCATTAATGTATTATTATTATTTTTTTAAGTAATTTTTTTAATTAATTTTATTTTTATTTTTTAAACTGTAGGTGATGTAGTATTTTAATTATTTTATTTATTGTAATAAATTTTTTATATTATGTTTTTTTTTTCAAATGTGCTATTCTAAACAAAGATTTTAATTATTTATTTTATTTCTTTAAATTATTTAATTAAAAAAAATTTTTTATTAGTTTTGATGGATCGATTATATATATATTCATTCTAAACATAAACATTTTAATTAATTTATTTCAATTAATTAATTGATTAATCTGTATTTATTTTAATTGAATTTTTAATTTTTAATTTTGTAATATTTTAAATAGTAGTTGATGTGCTATTCTAAACAAATTCTAAAGCCCAGTGTTTTTAGTGACAGCTGCCAATGGATGAATATCGTTATGATTATTTTTATGAAGGCTCAGATTGCATGTAACTTTGACTTTGTTCATATATTATACATTTGTAGATTCGCCCCTCGCCGTTCAGACAAGACACATTATAGTCTTCATTCCCCTGATTCACAATAATGACTTTATAATACGCCCAAATTAGAGAGGATTTCCACAATCTACCCAGAGCACTTCTCATTTTAATTACTCTGCAGTCTGTTTCCATTTCACCAAATTCAAAGCCCTCGTGAGCTGTCTGTTGTCTGCTGGATTTATCCTCAGCTTTGAGTGACTTTCTGAAGTCTTTTATGGGTAATAAAACTGCAGCTGACATTTTAATTGTGAAACTTGAAGACACTGAATCTATTGCATGCTTCAGATCTTCACTAAGCAACACCAGGATAAACGATGCTATAATTTGAAGTTTTAATGCATTCATGAAATGAATTAGTT
>NC_068385.1:756794-764294 GCF_023724105.1 Carassius gibelio | reverse complement strand
ATTGCTGGTATACAGTATAGCATAATTAAGTAACTTTTTAATATATGTGTACATAAAAAATTTCTGTCTTATGCAGACTCATGCAAAAGTGGTGCAACTGTTTAGAGAATTATTGATCGTTCCAGTTTAATTCTGTCATCTGGTTTAGAAGAATTTCACAAACTCCTTCATCCTGGTAATGAGTCGGCAGTGCACTCTGTCCAGTACATCCTGGTCTCGTCTCGTTTCGTCTGGTCTGTTGGCCTGTTTTTGGAGATTCAGTGGGTTAACCAGCAGTTTGTTGTCTGGGTGGATCCGTTAATGCGCCGCCCGTCCCATTGCAACCTGCTCCCATCGCAACGCTTCTCTCGATTCAGACCCTGGAGCCAGGAATCCTGTGGAGGAGACGTTAGCACGGTAAACACAGATCAATCTGGAGGTGAGGGAGGTGTGTCCGTCGTTTAGCTTGACTAATGTGCTCTCAGAACATTTCCCTGAGCTGTCGGAAGACATATAGACAGGAAAGACTGTGTGTGTGTGTGTTTAACAGATAGAGACAGAGCGACACACACACACACACACCTGGCTCAGTGACAGAACCCTTTCCTTGTCCAGGAAAGATGAGACGTAACCTGATGGAAACCTCACATGCTCCAGAACAGCCATGTGACGTTTGGTTTGTGAAGGATTCACATGGAGTAAAACACACACACACACACACACACACACATAGATAGATGCACAGGGCAGGGAAATCATTTTAATATCTCAGGACAGATATCAAAAGAAAAAAAAATTAATATTATTTAATATTTATATATTTCTATAAACGAATACATTTGTAAATATACCAAATATCATGCTACAAAAAAAAAAAAAAAAATCCTAAGTTTAGGTCATTTAATCTGAACCTTTAAATAACTATTAAATAATTATTAAATAATTTTAAATAATTAAATAATGAAGTTTTAAAAAAAACTTATTTTAAATTATAAAATTTAATACCTTAATCTTTTGTAACTTTTTACAAAATGAGCAGTTAAACTAATTATCCTTATACATCTCACACACACACACACACACACACACAGACTCCATAACAGACATTCAAACATAGCCATGTATTATGATAAAATAATTAATTAATTTGTTTATTAATTAATTCATATATTTTATTTTTATTGTCATTTTTATTTTATTTTATTTTCTATAATTTTTTGATGCATGAAATTAATTCTTAGTTTGTGATCCGGCTGCATGACAGACATTCAAGCATAGCCATGTATTATGATGAAATTTAATTTATGTTATTTCTCTTTCATATTCTTCCATGCATAAAATCAGTGTCTTCAGTTAAAATCCTTAAGCCGTATCTAGATGACACACTTAGATACATTAGATTTGTTGAAATTATGAATATATTTTCAAACCTCTTTAAAAGTCCAGATCTCACCAGAAACATCTTGCACAAGCGCTGTTCTGTGTAAAATAATAGAAAGAAGCTAATATTTGCAGCTCGCACAGACGGTGGATGACATTATCATGAGAATGGCCAGCTATAATCTGCAGTGAATGGAGGGTTGTGTTGTACTGCGCTCGTGTCTATCAGCGCTGGCTAATATTAGCTTCATAAAGAGAGAGAGAGAGAGAGAGAGAGAGGCTGGGACTGAAGGAAAAAGAAGATAAAACCATGTTAAATCAGTTCACAAATAGCACTGAACGCTTTATTCGTGAGCTGGATTGCATCTTGAATCAATAACACACTGATCCCAGATTTTCAGATAGTTTTATCTATTAATTAATTAACACACCACACCTCAATGGAAAGCTAATTTATTCAAACCCAAGACATGTTTTGTGGCCCAGAGTCACATGTTTTGTAAAAAGTCAGGTTTTGATCGAGATTTTCATTTTTGGGCGAACTTACACTTTGAGAGCTATTTTTTAATTACTTGCAAAAATGCATGAAATATTGTTTGAATCAGTCTAGCGTACTCAATCATACTCTATTACTAACGGGATGTTAATATGAAAGTGTGCCGTTACAGATGCACATTCATAAAATACATTTGATGTAATTTGTTATAATTTTAATTTTAATATAAAATTATATGTAAATACTGTTTATTGCAAAACTGTGGCCAAAATACAATTGTTTTGTTTAATCTTACTGTAGGAATAAATGTGCATCAGCAGAAAACGATGCACTTTTAATATGTCACACATGTTTGTGAATTGGGATGCAGCCGTGGATCATCAGACGTGGGACAGCACAGTTGACTCACACATGCTCTTTCATGTGGAGACAAGAATACGTTATCATCTCAAATCAAAGACTTTTCACCTTCAGATGGCGTGGGAGAGAACGAGACGGTAAAGCCTTATTAAAGAGAGCAGTGTTGGAGAAAATACTCTCCTGAAACTACCCATTTCTTTTGAGTGAAGTATCCCGTTCGAAAAAAATAATCCAATGTAATCCACTCCAAGAAACCTACATTTGAAGCTGTTTTTAGATTATAATGTGTATAGTATATAAATTAAACTGTTATCAGTTATCTGGCACAAAACATTGAGGATGACAATATTAAACTAGAAACAACATCATTTACATTTGTTCTAGTTTGACTCCCAGATTTTCAGGCTTTTGCTCTTTCTTTTATCTGGTTTGATGAAATTCCCATGAGAGAGCTCCTCTGGTGTGTGTGTGTGTGCATGTGTGTGCGTGCATGAGTGAGTGTGTGTGTGTGTGTGTGTGTGTGTGTGTGTGTGCGCTTTCAAAAGCAGCGTGTTTTGACCTGTCGGTCCCAAGCGGCGTAAGCATCCCTGTCCATCATTCACTCTGAATCTTTAATTAACACTTGTCAATTATACTTGAATATCCTTGGGGCTGATAAATAAAAACTTTAAAGCTGATTTTATTCCGTAGATGTCAAGTCTGTGTGTGAGAGAAAGCAAAAGAGAAGCCCTTTCGAAACTTCCTGTATCAGCAGGAAGAAGAGATGCTGGCAGATTTCAGAGGTTGTTTTATCCCCAGTTAACCCCATGGCACTAATCTCATTTAGTCTTCTGCCGAACTCCACTTTCGTCCTCTGAAAGCACTCCCTCGCTCTATGTTTCACCGCACTCACACACTTTCATGCTCACTTTTCTTTGCCGCTTGAATTTGTGGTGATGACATCATTAGGAATAGATCTGTGGCAGATGCAGCGCTTCTTCAGAGGTGTTTCTACATTTAACAAATAACATTTTCATAAACATTAACTGGCAAAAATTAAATTAAATTAAATTAAATTGTTATTACAAAATGTTACTATCAAAATTAAATATAGAAAATAAAACAGAAATATAAAAAATATTTACAAATTAAATATAAATAATGAGATATAAAAATATACAAACAAATTAAGTACAAGTAATACAATTATATGAAATGTAAATAGAATTTAAAAAATAATAATAATAATAAAATATATAAAAATGATATATAAAAAAATACAAATATAAAATATACAAAATTTCCTGCGGAAACCTACCAAAACCCCTCAAATTATAAGACATTTGAACAGGTTTAACGTTGTGAATCGGGCTAAAGTAAGGAAACTGGTTATGTACTTGCTCAAAAATAGATTTTGGATCATTTTTAACCCAAAAATTTTACGGACTGCAACTTTAAGGCAAGACTTCAGACTGATGAAAAGAAATAATCCAAGATACACTTTAACGTGTTTACTTTATTGCATTTTATCTGTTTGCATCTGTAGATTCCAATTATGATGTATATGTTTAAAGATTTTCTACAACATTAAATCCATTAAATTGGATAAAAAGAGAAATCCAAAACGCTCAACAGAATCAAACAATGTTCAGGTTGTTTCCATTGTTTCAATGTTTCCGTTATGGCCATAACAAAATTTACAAAACACTTAAATTAAAATGCAAATATATAAATAAAAACAGACTAATAGCGAAACTGTTATAGCATCTCAATAATACTGAAATATGTTGTATCCTAAGATATAAGCCCATGTGAGCCTGGTTAATTACAGTTTGTGGGTCACTGTGACCTTAATTAAGCGCAGCAACCTTTATGAGAGCTTTGTGAATCCTGCATTTTATTCTGCATTTTAAATATCTCATAATAATGCTGTGCACTGTTTAAATAAGGGTTTGATACACTATGTTTCCAGACCATTTATTGAAATTAAGATGCAAAAACAGATTGTTTGGGACTAAATAAAAGCTCCATGGAGGTAGATATGTGTGTGTGGGAGCTACTTTTATCCTCTTGCTTCTGGAAAGCACAGCAGATGAAGCGTTGAGCAGCAGTTTACCTGAAACAGACGAGTCTTTCGATGGACTCTATAGAGACCAGTCACAGCCTGTGATGCAAATTCATCCCGTTCACACGGTAACCAGCTGTAGCCATGGATACCGCTGGAGGATGCTGGGGTGGCCTGTTTATGATCACGGCATCAAAATTATTATTAAAATATAATTATTATAATAATTGATAAGAATTTATCTTATTTGTCTCAGCACATTTGTGGACTTGATATCAATGATATGTCAATGTATGCAATATTTCTTATTTAGTTTCATATTTTGATTATTATTATTATTATTATTATACTATGACTTAAATATTAGATTTATTTTACATTTTACAAACAAATAATACAGTAGTAACTATTCTTATTTTGTAAAAAAAAAGTAATATATATATATTATCAATATAATTATTATAATTATTATTATTAATATTTTTATTAACATTATTTCTGCTACTGCTACTACTAATTCTACAATGAATCACTAGAGTAGATATATTTCTTATTTTTTTAAACATTTTAATATTATTTTCATATATTTTCTTAATAATATTTACATAAAAATATTAATAATAGTTATTTATTTTTGTTATTGATGTTGTTATTGTTTTTGTTATTATTATTATTACAAAAAAATGCCAACCCTCAGAAATTATTCATATTTTTTTTTATACTTTTATTATTTTACAGTGAAATAACAAACTGTAATATGTCTTATTTTATTTAATACAATTATCAATGTTATTATTATTGTTATATTTATACTGATATATATAATCACATTTTCAGTCAGCTTCTGTGTGTGTGTGTGTGTGTGTGTGTGTGTCTGTGTGTGTGTGTGTGTGTGTGTGTGTGTGTGTGTGTGTGTGTGTGTGTGTGTGTGTGCTGAATATGATCCATGGGCAGAGCCTGATTAAAAATCAGCACACACTTGCAGAGGTCAGCGTGTGTGTGTGTGTGTGTGTGTGTGTGTGTGTGGTTTGTAGGTGAGCCGTCACAGTCGATGGAACAGCTTCATTGAGATGTGCACATGAACAGGGGAAGGTAGTTCATTGTGTTCTTAGAGTTACACAAATGTGTTTTAGTTTTCAGTGACACATCAGCCAATCAGAAAAGATGATGTGTAAGATATATTTATGAGGAGCAGCATTTTAGACCAATGAGATGAGGCTGTGGGCGGAGCTACTCAAGATGACACTGAATAAATAGAACACATGTGATTTGTTGAGAGCAAATTCAGGAGGAGGAGCTTGTATCACTTAATGCTTTACCACTTCAAGTTTGTAGTCATTTTAATCAGCTTTAAACTCTACAACAGGAAATATAGGAACTCTGGTGTGTGTGTGTGTGTGTTTGTGTGTGTGTGTGTTCACAATACGGTCGCAACACATTCATTACATCCAAATATGTATCGTCGTGTGCTTTCTGTGTTGGATTATAGCTGTGCGTGTTAAACTGATGCATAACGTGTGTGTGAGTTGGTAATTGTAAGTCAGCAGGAGTGTGTGTGTGTGTGTGTGTAGGTCAGTGAAGATCTCAGCACTGTTGCTCTGTATTCTAGAAACCTTTGATCTTCCTGTTCCTCTCTCACCGTGTCTCATACACACTCGCTGGCAGGTTTTTCTGATTCTACTAACTTTAATGCATTTGATGCAAAAAAAATTATAAAAAAAATAAATGTAAATAAATGCTTACAACTTAAACATTGTCAAATAAATATATATATTTAATAGTTTATTTATGAAAACATTTTTTTTTTAAATGTAGTAGAATAATTATTTAATGAATCAAAAAAATATATTAATAATTATATTAATTTTACCTTTCACCTTTTACATATGCCTTGTATCTTGTAACACAATAAATGGAATTATATAAAATGCATGTGTTTTTTTAGTGCTGCCCTGAATAAGCTATTTATATTTATAACAGATGTTTACATATAGTCAAAATATGATCTGAATTTATAGAATAATGGAGCTAATATAATATACTTTTCAAAATGAGAAAATAAATAGCCATTTTTAAGTTTCAAAATGTTTTAATGCATTAACGCATGTTTTAAAATGTAGTTACATTTAAGAAAATAATTACATTTAATAAATAATTCAATGGATTAAAATAAATCATTTAAAATGCAACATTTAACATAGCAGATGTTTACACATAATCCACAAGTCAAAATAATATCTGAAATGATAAAAAATTATAATATATGAAACATTTTAAATTAAACATTTGATGATATGAATTAGTTTTAGTTATGCATAAATGCATTAACCATAAACTAGTCCGTTAGAAAAAAATTATAAAAATAATATACAAAATATATAATATAAAGCATTTTAAATGAAATATTTGTATATAATATAATATAATATAATATAACATAATATAATATAATATGTATTGATATTTTTTATGCATAAATAAATTAACCATGAACTAGTCAATTTAAAAAAAGTATTTAAAAAAATATAATATACAAGAAAAATATATATAAATATATAATATACAAAATATTTAATATAAAGCATTTTAAATGAAACATTTTTTATTTTTAAAATATAATGTAATATAATATGTATTGGTTTTATGTATGCAAAAATAAATTAAACAAAAACTAGTCAGTTAGTAAGTAGTAACAAAAAGTGTTCACTAATCACTGATACAGTGTTGTTTAATGTTATTAATGTTACATCAGCAAGAAATCATCATGTTTCAAAGTGTGTGTGTGTGTGTGTGTGTGTGTGTGTGTGTGTGTGTGTGTGTGTGTGTGTGTGTGTGTGTGTGTGCAGTACAAGCAGGTGGAGCAGTACATGTCCTTCCATAAGCTTCCAGCAGACATGAGGCAGCGGATCCACGATTACTACGAGCACAGATACCAGGGGAAGATGTTTGATGAAGAGAGCATTCTGGGAGAACTGAATGAGCCACTGAGAGAGGTGAGGACACACAGGTGCATGCTGGGTAATGTATGTGTTACCGTACTGTGTTCATGCAGAAGGTGCATTTCCATTTTGCGTTTCCCTCCGCAGGAGATCGTGAACTTCAACTGTCGGAAGCTGGTGGCGTCGATGCCGCTGTTCGCCAACGCGGATCCCAACTTTGTGACGTCGACGCTCACCAAACTTCGCTTCGAGGTCTTCCAACCTGGAGATTACATCATACGGGAAGGAACCATGGGGAAGAA
>NC_068385.1:753438-756294 GCF_023724105.1 Carassius gibelio | reverse complement strand
TGTGAAGTGCACGGGTCACTTTGTGTTTCATATTCTGTGTGAACACAAGCCCAATCCTCCATGTTCTCAGCTGTAGCTCAAACGCTTGAAGTGGTTTCGGTTTGAATGCCTGACACACACACACAGAGACACAGACACACACACACAGAGACACACACACACCCACACACACTCACACACACACACACGCACACACACACACACACACACACACACACACACGCATGCACACACCCACACACACACACACACACACGCATGCACACACCCACACACACACACACACGCATACACACACACACACACGCACACACACACACACGCGCACACACACGCACACACACACACACACACACACACACACGCACACACACACACACACACACACACACGCACACACACACACGCACACACACACACGCACACACACACACGCACGCACACACACGCACACACACACACACACACACACACGCACACACACACACGCACACACACGCGCGCACGCACGCACACACACACACACACACACACACACACACATACCAGCAGCTGACCACAGAACTGTGTTTGAGGCTCGTATCCTCTCTCTCCTCGTCTAGTTTTGTTCAGGGTTTGGTGGATGAGGGAACGTCTAACATCTGCTCACGTTGAATCTTCTGCCAAGCATCTTCTGCCAGTTTCAACAAAATCAACAAATAAGAGTTTTACCGCCATAATGTATTCAATTAAATTCATTTAATTTGTTATCATAAACACATAATTCTAGGATTAGTGTGACGTTATTATTGGCATTCAGCATGTAGGCAGCTGATAGTAGTGTAGTGTCAGACACAGGATCGTTTGCTGTGTATTAATGGAGCAGAAGATGCGTTTCACAGTGATAACACCTGAAATTACAGCGATTTGTTAAGATAAAGCTCCCTAGTCTTTCTCGCTGTTTAACCCATGAGCACTCAAGCTAAACTAGAACATTTTACAGAGAAATATTATAAATTAATTCAATCATCTGTTTAATAAAAGATGCAATGAAGCACTCAAAGAATAAAAAAGTGAAGAACTGAGCACTGTAGTATTCTGAAGTATTCATATCCTAGCCTAGCATGCAGAAATGTAAAGCAGTGATTCTCAATCTATGAACGAATGAATGAAGTACTTATTTGAAACTGTGTGTACGGTCTACTGTCCATGTCCAGAAAGGTAAGAAAAACATCATACCATAAGTGCCATGGGATTAATGACCTCAGAGAGTCAGGACCTTGGTTTAACGTCTCATCCGAAACACCCGTGAGCGCCCCCTGCTGGCCTCACTAACACCCCTAACAACCGCTACCTGGTTTTCCCAGAAGGTCTCTGTCACGGCTGTTCTTCGTATTATCCAGGTTCTGACCAGCTCGACCCTGCTTCTCTTCAGTGGATGACCAGTCTTGGGCTGCAGGGTGATATGACTGTGGCTTTCATTTTTGGAAATTAAGGCTTTCAGCACGTCATTAATCCTTTATTCAGCTCTAATGCAGTAGTGTTTTCATCCTTCTGTGAAATGTTTTTCTGTATGTTGATAGATGGCAGAATATGCAGGGAAAGCCGGCTCTTAGCTAAATGTGAGTGGCTAGAGTTTAGCGTTCATGTCTGGAGTGTATGTATCTCCGGTGTCAGCTGGCCGTTGATTACGTGTGAACACATGGTGTCCCGTCCAGCGTTAGGAAGTGTGTGAAGCGTTGTTTATCTCCTGTGGACTTCTGGGGTTTATCGTTACTCGTAATGCCACTGTACTCATAACGCACCGTGGCCCCATTAGGAGCAGAAAGCCCCAGCAATTTGTGCAGAGTTGCCCTTCTTCTCAAAGGAAGCATGGAGTCCGAACAGGATGTGATTGTCTTCAGCACTTCCTGTGAAGAGCTCGGTCCTTCAGGGCCACCAGGATTAATTAGCAAAGCTGTTTAACACGTTCCACCAACAATAGGACATACAGTGCTTTTTGTTTATGCCATTCTGCAAGTGTATTTGGCAGATATCATGTTTACTGCTTATTAAATGATAGCAGCTATCTGGGGCATTGGTGTCTAATTTGCGCCCCGTAATTCTGTGCCTGTGATTTGCTGCTCTTTATATCTGAGGTGTGAAGTTCCCCTCCAGTGTTCAGGGCCGTTTTCCCACAATGCTGTAATTTTAATTGGTTTTTAACACTTCTGGCAGCGGTGCTGGCTGCAGGCTGCGTCTCTGAACGAGAAGAGTCATTGTTGGTTTATTAAAACATCCTCTTCAGTGAAAGCAATACTCAATTATCACTTCTGTGACAGTAACGGCACATGTGTGTGCTATTTTAAAGGGGTCATATGATGTGATTTATTTCCTTTCTCTCTGGAGTGTTACAAGCTCTTAGAAGATCTGAAGATCGGTAAAGTTGTAAAGACTAAAGTCTCAAATCCAAAGAGATATTCTTTATTAAAGTTAAGAGACAACCACGCCCCCCTAAAACACCTCGTTTAAACACACCCCCACACGTCTACATCACTGTGTGGGAAGATTTGCATATCACCGTCCATATGTTCACGCAAAGAAAGAAAGTGTATCTTTTATTCTCGCCTTTAGTATGTGTTTCTGTAGCTCAAGTGGTAGAGCTTTGTGTTATCAAGCGTTGGGGGTTCGATTCCCGGGGACACATGATATGTAAAAATGTATAGCCTGACTGCACTGTAAGTCGCTTTGGATAAAAGTGTCTGCTAAATGCATAAATGTATAAAAATGTTAGTATTGTTTTTGTTGCCATGTTGTGAAGATGCTGTGTTTCATTGTGAAAGCGAAACTACTTTATTTGTTCTTCCAAAAGAGGACACAACTAGATATCAGTGGTTT
>NC_068385.1:735938-740938 GCF_023724105.1 Carassius gibelio | reverse complement strand
GCGTTTGCAGGGCCGTCGTAATGTTCATGTAATTGAAGTGATGGCTTACAGCAGCACCTGAGTGAGGATTTCCAGCCCAAATCTCTCCGTGACTCACTTCACACTCCGCTAAAGCTGATTGTGTGAGAGAAACATTGAGTGATGTCTATCGGGCTGGGAATGGATTAAGGCACAGATGAGCATCCCTGTCACACACGTACTGGCCAGATTTCTTCTGATAACCAGATTAATGGCGTTACCGGAGACGGACTGAAAGACTACGGAGGCACTGTGTTGTTTTCCTCACCTAAAATGCAGTGTGTTAGTAACCTTTGATTAATGGTTTTATGAAGCTGACACGACCTTAACATGTTTTAATTATACAGACGCACACACACACACGGCGGCGGTGCTGATGAGATCACAGCGATCGCTAGCACTTTAATTTCACAGAGCCATTTCAGTAGATTAGCAGCATCTGACTGTGTGTGTGTGTGTGTCAGGCTGATGTGAGTCTGTTTCCTTTTTTGCTTTATCTGGATTAAGATTATCTGTAATCTGGGTTTCTTTAATTCACCCGCTCTGGGTCAAATCTGTCCATGAAAATGAAAAAAACCCTGTTTTCCTGTCCGAGCCTCTCTATTGGCCGGGTTCATGATTGACAGCTGGTGGGCGGGGCAGTGTGGGTTTTGTCCTAATGTAAAGGTTGATACGTGTTTCAGAGATCAGTAGAATCATTGACAGCTCAGACAGCAGCTGATATTACAGAGACTGTATTCTTCTGCAGATAATCTGAGGTCAGACTGACCGCTCCGGCGCTGGTGTTGATGGGCATCAGGATCTAAGTGCTTTCAGTAGTATATAGGCTTGGTTATTAAAACCCGGTGCTTTAATGACCTGTACAGTATGTACCGGACGAATCAGAATCAGATTTCGGTGCCACTAAAATGTCTGAGCTATGGATTGAAAAGTTTTCTCTGGTTCTCTGAAATCTCATCATGACAACATCAGTCAGACGGTCCTTTTGTGATCTGATGAGGCTTCTTCACAGGATGAGGCAGATAATATATTCTATACTGTAAAAAAGGCCATGTCGATTAACAATGTTAGTAGAATTAAGTAGAAATTGCTCATCAAACTCTAACTGGCCAAGTTAAATTTACTTATTCTCTTTGCTAATTTCACGTAACTTCATTAATTAGATTTTATTTCATTCTATATTTTCTTCTGAGGTTAAAAAAGACACAAGACATCAAATAGAAAAACGATTCTCTTATTCCTAACCGAGCCTAAAAAGACTCAGCATTTATGTTTTGTTCAGGGAATAGTTTTTGTGATTCCAGTCCAATTAAATCAGAAAAACTGTATAAAACAAAGACAAACACACAACTGACTTCAATGGGTTCAGGAAACAAAATAGCAAATGAACAGAAAAAAAGAGAAGGGTTCTTCACTCAAAATCCCAGATCACAAACCCCACTCGACTTGAAATGGTGCAAACAATGTTAAAAACTTATAAAGGGTTTACAAAACCAATGTAGAGTTTACAAAACAAGAGTATTGACATGTATGTGCCTAATAAAAAGAACAAAACACAACATGCATGACCAACCTATGCACTTTGCCTCATGAACACATTACAATTTACTCATATACTTACATTTACTTAAAAATATGTTTGTTTGTTTTTTCAGTGTAGAACTGTAAGTTTTGGTGTGTGTAAGTGCTGCTGAAGTGAAGAAACAAACTCTTAAAGATATGAGATGCAAATCGATAAAGTGCACTAAATTAAACACTTGATAGATGTTTAGTCAAATCAAGTCAAATCACCTTTATTTATATATTGCTTTTAGCAATATACATTTTGGCAAAGCAACAGAACAGCTTTAAATAAAGTAAAAAGGCAGTTCATCATTGAATTCAGTGATGTCATCTCTGTTCAGTTAAATAGTGTCTGTGCATTTATTTGCAATCAAGTCAATGATATTGCTGTAGATGAAGTGACCCCAACTAAGCAAGCCAGAGGCGACAGCGGCAAGGAACCGAAACTCCATCGGTGACAGAATGGAGAAAAAACCTTGGGAGATACCAGGCTCAGTTGGGGTCAGTTCTCCTCTGACCAGACGAAACCAGTAGTTCAATTCCAGACTGCAGCAAAGTCAGATTGTGCAGAAGAATCATCTGTTTCCTGTGGTCTTGTCCTGGTGCTCCTCTGAGACAAGGTCTTTACAGGGGATCTGTATCTGGGCTCTAGTTGTCCTGGTCTCCGCTGTCTTTCAGGGATGTAGAGGTCCTTTCTAGGTGCTGATCCACCATCTGGTCTGGATACGTACTGGATCCGGGTGACTGCAGTGACCCTCTGATCTGGACACAGACTGGATCTGGTGGCTACGGTGACCTCGGAACAAGAGAGAAACAGACTAATATTAGCGTAGATGCCATTCTTCTAATGATGTAGCAAGTACATCGGGTGTTATGTGAAGTGTTCCCGGTTCCGGTTTACCTAATTAATGCAGCTTTAAAAATCCTTTAACGGATTTGGATATTAAAAGCATATTAGTATGTTATGTGTAAAGAGATGGGTCTTTAATCTAGATTAGAACAACCACCCAATAAAGCATTACAATAATCTAACCTTGAGGTTATAAACGCATGGATTAACATGTCGTAATTTAGATATATTAGACGGAAAGATGCGGTTTTACAAATGATAGAAACATGGATAGTGTCAGTTTTCCTTAATCTTCCTTAAGTGTAAAGGAGAACCTTATCTAAAATGTTAGAAAAGAGAGAGTCCATAGTTTCTGTTACATCATCAGGTTGTTTTTGGGTATGCTACAGAATTGAGATAACATACTTGTAACAAGAAGTAGAATTAGATAACAAAAAGAGACTAGATAATGATCTGTGATATAATCACTTGGCTGCATAATTTGAACACCATCAACATCAAATTCCATGATGTTTAGTCTGAGAGAAACCCGTCCAATATTAAGCAGTGCACACAAACACAGTGGTTAGATCATGAAATGCTGCAGACAGCCTGATCTCTGCAGGGTGAGAGTGTTTGTGAGCGTCCTTCAGTCACACCGAGTGTAAATCAGACACTGGACAGCTCGTCCATTAGTGTCCACGGCTGTAAATCCTCATCTGTGTCTCCAGCTGCTTTCAGCCTCACGGTGACCTCACACAGCGCTCAACATCTTTACCAGCTGAAGTCCTTCATGAGCTGAGCTGGCTGTAAAGATCTCTCTCAAACCAGTTTACTGAGCAGAAACCAGCAGTCCCAGAGCAGCTCAGATGGAATAAAACTGTTCGTAGTTGAGAATATAAATGACTAAACCCTTCAGACGCCCTGCGATCACCGGAGGATAGCATCTCCGTCTGAATACCTGCATGTCATTATTGAAAATAAGCTGCATGAATTGTGAATGCCATATAGACATGTGTGTCGAAACTGAATCTGTTACTGGCGTCTCGGAGCAGGACATTAACATAAACTCTGTGAGAAGAAATATGAAGAGTTGCAACATAAATCAAGTAAAGTATTATCACACGAGCAACATTACCATTCTCTAAATACTAGCACAATCCAACAATCAAAAAGTTAATATTGAGTGAGTAACATTATAGACACAATAAATAATGTCTGTTTTTTTCAGTTTTGCCAAAGAAAATAGTTCCAAACAAAGCCACTTCATTTCTGATGAATCAGCCATCTTGAACGAAACGTTTGGATAAACGACTAAACTGGCACAGGTACCAAAACACTCAGCAAAATATTTAATTATCCCTATCGAAAAAATGCCAATAAATTAGAGTTTGTCAGTTTGGCACAGCTCTGTGAAGCACATGATTTGTGAAGGATTGACTGATTACAGCTGATTTAGTGAACTGCATCGTATGAAGCACTACTGAGATGTAAACGCTGCTGACCTCGTGTGTTTAACATGATTTGATCAGACGTGATTGATGATTGAGCAGGTCTTCCACATGGGTTGTGTTTACAGGGATCTTATCGAAGTCAGCTGAGGGGGTTCACAGCAGATTCGGCAGCCGTCAGACCTCCACCGACAGAGATGCAGCGCTGAGCCAAGATGGCTGATGAGTAAAACACACATCATGACTCGTGTTGTAGTGACGCTGTGTTAGAAAGGCTTCAGTCGAATCCAGTATGAACACAGTGAGTCATACAGTGTGAGGAAATGTGTTGTGTGTTTGCTGTTGGGCTCGTCCTTCAGTAACGCGGCCTCTAATGACCATCATATGCTGACCGCTCCTCCAGCAGAGAAACATTCACTTACATAATCAGATGAGTTTCTGAACAGAGAGAGATGAGATCTATGTGGAGCGGTTCTGAAGAGAAGTCAACAGAAGGACAGGAAATACTGTGTTAGATGGTGATTGGTGATTGGATGTTTTCAGGAGATCCCCAGGGCTTTAGTTCACATTCTGACCGGCTCGACTCATTAACCAGGTGAATAATCGTCCCGTACACGGCCTTTCACTGGTTGATGTTTCACAGATGCTCACGGCTCTGTTGACTTCTTGCTTACGCGTCATCTTTAGCTTGTGTTTCAGCAGAAATACTGATCTCATTATCTAAATGACACAATAAAGCAGAGCAGACACTCCAGCAGGGAGGAAAGGGTTAACAGCGCCAGCAAGCTGTCTGTTACTAGAACACAGCTCAGTGAGACACACACACACACACACACACATGTTTTGGAGCTGTGTGTGTTTCTGTCAGGTCAAGCTCCGCCCATGAAGCCGTTTGACTGACATGTGAAAGCCATCAGAACATCACAATATTGTGTAGAAACCCTGAGAACATTCCAGAGAGATTATAGATCAGTGAAGTGCTAATATTACCTGATACTGATATGACAATCAATATATCACTCATTCCTAATGTGTGTGTGTGTGTGTGTGTGTGTGTGTGTGTGTGTGTGTGTGTGTGTGTGTGTGTGTGTGTGTGTGAGTGTGATTTACACAGTTTGAGTGTTTGTCTGGTGTCACAC
>NC_068385.1:732620-735438 GCF_023724105.1 Carassius gibelio | reverse complement strand
ACCGTGAGGTAGAATCGGTGGGCGGGGTTAATCAGACCGTGAGGTAGAATCGGTGGGCGGGGTTAATCAGACCGTGAGGAAGAATCGGTGGGCGGGGTTAATCAGACCGTGAGGTAGAATCGGTGGGCGGGGTTAATCAGACCGTGAGGCAGAATCGGTGGGCGGGCTTAATCAGACCGTGAGGTAGAATCGGTGGGCGGGGTTAATCAGACCGTGAGGAAGAATCGGTGGGCGGGGTTAATCAGACCGTGAGGTAGAATCGGTGGGCGGGGTTAATCAGACCGTGAGGTAGAATCGGTGGGCGGGGTTAATCAGACCGTGAGGTAGAATATGTGGGGGTATGGGGATTAATATAATTTGTATTAATATTAGATCACATTTCTGTCTATTTTTAAATATATTTAATTTTAATTAGTAAGATTTACAGATGCAGTTTTCTAGCCTATATTTTCATATTTCCAATTGAAACTCTTTTAATGAATTCTTTTGGAATTAGTTATTTCTGCTCTGCTCTGATCGTCAATAACACTGTATAGAATAAGCATGAATCACATGTAAACGTGACGTGTGTGAATGTGTGGCGTGTTTGTGTCCACAGGCATCATGGGACGGACTGACGGGTCGAATCCTCTTCAACAAAACCAACGGCTTGAGAACGGACTTCGACCTGGACGTGATCAGTCTTAAAGAGAACGGACTCGAGAAGGTGTGTGTGTGTGTGATACAGGCGTACGTGTGTGTGTGTGTTCATGCATCAGGTGTGTGTGTGTTTTCTGCACAGATCGGGACGTGGGATCCTCCGCGGGGACTCAACATGAGCGAGAATCACAAAAGCAAAATCACCAACGTCACAGACTCACTGTCCAACAAATCACTGCGTGTGTCTACAATACTGGTAAACACACACACACGCGCACGTACGCACACACACACACACACACACACACACACTCTCTTGCAGTTTAAGCATGTTTTAAAGAACAGAGATGCTACACTTTTAGCATATTAAAAGAATAATTCCCTCCAAAATGACAATTATATTTGCCTAAACATTTTTTAATTAATATTTTTTGTTGAATTAATTTTAGTTTGATTTTAAGTAATTCTGTGTGTTTTTGTTATTTTTATTACTAGTTGTAATATTTCTATTAAAGTTAATTTGTTGTTGTTGTTGTTATTTATTTCCAGGTGGTAATTTTAGTTCATCAGTTTGTTTTAAGGAACAGAGATGCTACACCTTTTAATATTAAAAGAAGAATTCACCCAAAAATTACTATTATATTATTATAAACATTTTTGGATAAACTAACATATAAAATATATATTAGTTTAGGTCATTTTAGTTTATTTTTTAGTAAACAGCTAACACTGTTTTTAAAAAATATATTTTATTTTTTAGTGTTTCAATTTATTTCAAAAAAGTTTTTTGTTTAATTTAAACATTTTAATTTAATTTTAAAGAACACAGATGCTGTACTTTTGAAACACTGAAATAATAAATTACACAAAAATGAAAATTCTGTCATTAATTAATATTTTCTTTCATTTGCTTGCAATTAAAATGCATTTATTTATCCATTTATTTATATTTGAGTTCATTTGCGAAGATAACTGTAACAATTTTCAAAAATATTTTTTATTGTGCATTTTAATTAATCTCAATCAAACTGCAGTTGTTTTATTTTGGCCAGGTACAAAATAAAAATACTAATAAATAATAAATAACACAATAAAAACTAATTTATAAAAAACTTGAGATCTTCTGTGTGTCTCAGGAGGAGCCGTACGTCATGTTTAAGAAGTCGGATAAACCTCTGTACGGGAACGAGCGCTTCGAGGGATTCTGTGTGGATCTGCTGCGGGAGCTTTCGGGAATCCTGGGCTTCCGTTACGAGATCCGGTTAGTGGAGGACGGCAGATACGGAGCGTTCGAGGAGAGCACGGGGCAGTGGAGCGGCATGGTGCGCGAGCTCATGGACCACGTGAGTGCTTTACACCAACACTGCATTCAATCAGCATTTCGTTTCATATTTTCAGTGATCAGGTTATTTTTTTGTTACATTTTTGGTGATTTTACTTATGTGTTTTTATCTTTTTAATACTGTGAAAAGCAGTCATAAGTAACACGGGTATACAACAATACATTTTATGAGTCACAATTAAACATTTCTCTTTTATTCTCTTTTTATTCTCTTTTTTTTTTATTCCAAAAATCATTAGGATATTAAGTAAAGATCATGTTCATGAAGATATTTAGTACATCTCCTACTGTAAATATATCAAAACGTAATGTTTGATCAGTAATATGCATTGCTAAGAACTTCATTTGAACAACTTTAAAGATGATTTTCTCAATATTTAGATTATTTTGCTCCCTCGGATTCCAGATTTTTTATATAATTTTATAATATTCTTCTTTAGGTTCAATTTCTTTTTACTTTAGTTTAAGTTTTTATTTATTTCCAGTTAATTTCAGGACTTGAGTTTATTTTAGAAAACACTTATATTTATTCTATTTATTTACACTATTTATTTATTTAATTCTAGTTAACTTTTTTATTTAGCTTTTTTATTTTATTAATATTTATCTTTAGATTTAAAGTGTTTTCATAAAATACTTTTTATGATTTATTTAGTTTTAGAACCAAATGAGCGAATGTTTTAGTGACTTATTCTTAATTTCTGAATCAAATCAGCTATTTGAACAAATCGGTTGAATAAATGATTCAGTGTCTCACTTATTAAAACATTGATTCGCTGCCACCTACTGGTGCTTTTACTTTTATATTTACAGCATTTCATTTTATTTTACACATAC
>NC_068385.1:710120-727620 GCF_023724105.1 Carassius gibelio | reverse complement strand
GTCTGAATCTTCTCTAATAGTTGTGTTTGAGTCTCTCAGTTGTCCTCAATCATACAGTCACTGCTGGAAAGAGTTCATATAGGGTTAAGATTTCACATTATTGCCAAAGCAGTGATGAAACAAAGAAACAAGATCCATTCAAACAAATTCACAATTAGTCATTAATATTTTCTACTTAAAATATGGAACGTGTTATATAATATTTATATATAAATAAATAAAAGTAAATATGTTGACGTGTAATTGATGTAAATTAAATGATTAAATGAATTAAATTAAACAAGTCTCATATCTTGAGCCAGATGGGACAAGTGCCGTTCTGTGGAGGAGGAGGGAATAAAAAGGGAAATATTTATCCATATTTATCTGCACAAATCCTCGGTTTCTGCTTCCCCTCTGTGCAATCCTGTTATCCACACACACACACACACACACACACACACACACACACGTCTTTTAGAATAGCAAGCATTCATTTGATCGTTCTGGGACGAGTGACTCATTCTGCGGGACTCAACCGATCCGCTGGAGAACTAAATACATATTCCTGGAATAACATCAATACAGCTCGTGTAATGATGTTTGAATGAGGACTGGAGATATTCAAGGATGTTCAGGACTGAAGCAGCGTTTGTGTTGATTAGCATAGAAAATCCTCTAGACTCGTCCTTTATTTATTTACCTAGTTATTTATTTGCTTGGATTTATTTATTTAGTGGTTACAAATAGGAGCTGAAAATGAAAGTGAACGACAAATTCTTTAAAAAATTAATATTGGGTCATTTATAGAGTTATTATAGTTAAAATTAAAACCAAAAAAAAAATAATAATAATTACAATCTAAAAAGCATGAAATAAAAACATTAATAGGCATTAAAACCACTAAAAATGACAAAAGCACAATTAATGAAAAACTTTCAAAAATTAAGTTAAAATGAAGAAGGAAACTATAAAAATAAAACATTCAAAATATTTTAAAAAAATAAAATTATAATAAAAAAAATAAAAAAACTTTACCTAGGATTAAAATTAAAAAGAAAAATATAAAAACTGAAATACAACTAATTCAAAATATTAATATATAAAAAAACATGAAATAAGAATGAATAAAACCTATATAGACAAAAAACTTGTAGAAATATTATAAAGTAAAAAAAAAATATATATATATATATATTAACAGGAATAATAATAATAATAAGTATTAATAAAAACCATTACAGTATTTCAATCAAAGCTGTTATTCACTGAAAATATCAAAATAAAACAACAGTAATTAATATTGTTCATCAACTAGAAAACCATTTACAGGATTTTAAAGCTCAAATACCATTTTTCTTATTTAACAAAATGGGCCCTGGTTTACACTGAAACTAGGATGTGAAATAGTGTGAGCTGAATGTGATTGGTGTAAACCCTCTGTAGGGAGGTTCAAGTGGATTTAATGAGGGATTTGTGACGCAGCCCATGGTTCTCCCTCAGGCTCTCCGTATCGGGACAAGATCACCATCGCCATCCTGCAGCTGCAGGAGGAGGGCAAGCTGCACATGATGAAGGAGAAGTGGTGGAGAGGGAACGGCTGTCCGGAGGAGGAGAGTAAGGAGGCCAGTGCCCTCGGCGTACAGAACATCGGCGGCATCTTCATCGTCCTCGCCGCCGGCCTGGTGCTGTCCGTGTTCGTGGCCGTCGGCGAGGTGCTGTACAAATCCAAACAGAACGCGCAGATCGAGAAGGTACCAGACGCAAACACCAGAGATCGCTCTTTCACTTCTTTATAGGACAAATACTAAAGGATGCTAGGTCTTAAAGTGACAGCAGCCCAATAAACCTGCTGTGTCAGTTGCTTTTTCACATCTTTATGGGACAAAAACTATAGTTCATTAGGTCTTAAAGTGACAGGGAGCCTAATAAATCTGCTGTATAAGTCGCCCTTTGACTTTTTTTTATCGCACAAATACTAAAGTACATTAGGTCTTAAAGTGACAGCAGCTGAATAATCATTAAAGCATTTTAAGCCATTTAAAAGCAAGTCAGCAAGAAAGAGATGTCAATGCAGTACTCACGCTCTGTGACAGATTGTTTCTTTGTGCACACACACACACTCTCTCTCTCCAACACACACACACACACAGATACACACACAATTGGCCAATGGAGTGAACCAACCCCGTGACATCACATGCTGTGGTACTGCAAGATAAGCTATAATAAATGATATAGACATTTAAAAAATGAAAAAAACAAATACATAATAACATGACTAAAGTTTTAACCAAGATTAAAATTAAAAAGTAAAAAGTAAAAATAATAATAAACAATATGAATAAAACTATACAGACACATTTAGAATCTACAAAAATGACAAAATCACAATAACTTCAAAAAAACTGAAAATGAAAAGGGGAAAATATAATAAAAACTAATTCAAAATATACATTAAAATATATAAAAATAGTTAAAATATATATACAAATATAATACAATTACTAAACATTTAACTAATATTTAAATTAAAAACGGAAAATGGAAAAAAACCTAATACAAAATATGAATAAAACAAAAACATGAAATAAATATTAATAGAAACTATATAGATATATTTAGAAACAACAAAAACACAAAATAAGATGACTAAAGCTTTAACTACATTTAAAATAAAATAAAATAAAAACAAATTCAAAATATTAATAAATAATATAATATTTAAAGTATACTAAAATAACACTGGTTATTCCAGAAACGGTCCAAAATGTAATTCATTGCTCATTGAAAATAAAAGAATGTATATAGCATTCTAAAACAAAACTAAAATGACTATTTGGATTTTAAACCTAACATTTTTAAAGTAGAATATGTTCCTTTTAGCTTCATTAGAATTTTGTCTGGACATCTGGACATTTATGCCACTGACAGAGCCTGGTTTTCAAGCAGACGTATATATCTGAATGAATTAGAAAAGGAAAGAAATCAACAGGTGTCTGGTTTCTCTTCTGTGCGCAGCGCTCGTTCTGCAGCGTGATGCTGGAGGAGCTCAGGGTGTCTCTGAAATGCCAGCGACGGCGGAAACAGAAACCCCAGCCGCCCGCCATCGTCAAAACAGAGGAGGTGATTAACATGCATACCTTTAACGACAGGAGGCTCCCGGGGAAAGAGACCATGGCGTGACGCCTCTCCTGTGACTCGTCCAAGTGACGGACACAAAGATGTTTCCTGTGGAAATCCGGATTCGTGAGCGATACTGAACTACATCCCTCACAGAGTACTCCATCACTTCTGCTCTCATTCACGTTGCTTTTCTCTGTTTTCCCTGTGAAAATAGGTCAATGTTTAAAACCCATCCGTTTTCCTCATATGCCGCCTTTATTGCTGCCTTCAAGAGCATTGTTCAGTTTCTCCATATTCTTCAATAATGAGTCATGAACCTAACCAGCCCGCTCCACATCAATCACAACATTGCCAACTCTGATTTAAAAATGCATTTGTAATTGGGAGGAAAAATACTTTTTTTGATGATTGAGCTATTCATCCCATCCCATCTTCTCAATACAATATAAAACAAATTCCATTTATTTATAAGAAGTTATGTCTCGGTTTACAATTGGAATTTTAGTATTGGCATGTTAGCAACCCGTCAAAATAAAAGTCTGGTTTAACTTGAAGACATTGTGACAGAAATAAAGGAATATTACTGTTGTGCAGAATAATGCACATATGTACTACTATTATTACTATTTATAAATTGATTAAAACTTTAAAATAAGTTTTAAAATAATTTTTAATAATTTTTTTTAATAATAATCATCACACTATTTATTCCATAATTTCATTTTGAACCTGTGTGTTATCCCCCGCCCAAAAAAGAGTTTGTTTAACTTTCAAATGATTAAAAGATAGATTAAATTAATGTTTTATGCATTCATTTGATAACCATAAAAACACAGAATTTATGAAAAAAATACTTCTTGCAGGTATTGTAAAAATAAATGTTAATTAATTTGGTTTTATGCATTCAAATAATTAGACATGCTTAAACAGAATTTGATCATAATAAAACAGAACATAAAAAAATAAAAATAAAATTCTTAGGACCCTAAACATTTTCTTTTTTGTTAAAATTGATTTTAATTATTGCCGTTTCATTATTTTAATTAAGTATGCTTTCTGGCTAATACAATTTAATTTAACCATTAAAAAGGATTCCATAAATATTCAAATGGAAAAAAACAGAATCCAGAAATAAAAATAACTCCGGATTTTTTTTTTAAATCACAGCATAGAACGCCTCTGCCATGTTGCCATCAAATAAAACTGTTGCCATGACAACATGCTACTCTAAACGAGAACTTGCAATGCTTGCCCCGCCTCCGGAGCCTTCTGATTGGTCCACTATTTTGGAACTGACATTAATCAGTGCACATTTTAACTTGACATTTCAGACGTTTCAGTTCATAATGTTACTCCTGAACATTCAAAAGTAACACACACAAAGTATAAAAATTATGAAATGTTCCCTTGACGTTCATACAACCAAGAAGAAACATTTTTAAAACATTTTTAAAACTGGACGTTTTGAACATTCAGAGAACATTCAGAAATAACGTTTTTATAACTTAACGTGAACGTTAGCAAAACGTTCATAGAACATGTTTTTGTTAACTGAGAAATAGCCAACCTTATTTTTGTCATACAAACACTAGCTAAATCTCACAGCAAATTCATATGAACTCACTCGTATTATTTTGTACGATTTCTGTAACGGTTAAGTTTAGGAGCGAAGTTAGGCGTGGTCCTTCATACAAATTCCTACGAATTTGCCACCTCGTAAAACACGTGTGATTTTTTTTCAGAAATCGTATGAATTCGTACGAGCGAGGTACAAATTGCCGTGAGATCAGGTTGGCTAAATCTGGAAATCGGTGTCGTTTCCATTACAAGAAAACAAAATGATGTGATCAAAGAAATTATGATCAGTGCAAGCTTACAAAATAATTTCTTTAATCCCAGAAAGTCAGACCGTGATAAAATCATTCTTCTCTTGACAATAATTATTCCAACATAATTTTTAAATTGAAGGCAGCAATATCTCTGCAAAAAAAAAAATCTTGTTTATTTTTACCTTGTTTTCCAGTATAAATTATATATATATATAAAAATCTTTAATCAAGATGAATTTACAAGTAAAATGGCTTAGGATATGAATTCTTATTTTCTGGAAAGAAAGAAAATTCTAAATTTATTTAAACTCAAGTCCCAGTTAGTTTAACCCAGTATACGTACCAATGTTTTTTTTTATTTTTTAAAGTAGTTAGTAATTAAATAGAGTGCAAGTCTAAAAGGGGCAAGTTTATTTTTTTTAAAGAATAGATTAAAAGTAGAGAGTGCTAAAGTTAGAGGGTCAAATAAAGATGGAAGAGATGTGTTTTAAGCTGATTCTTGAAGATGGCTAAGGACTCATCTGCTCGGATTGAGTTGTGCAGGTCATTCTACCAGAAGGGAACAGTTAATTTAAAAGTCCGTAAAAGTGAGTTTGTGCTTCTTTGGGATGGCACAATCAAGCTACGTTCACTTGCAGAACGCAAGCTTCTAGAGGCACATAAGTCTGAAGTAACAAATTTAGGTAAATGGTGCAGAGCCAGTGGTAGTTTTGTAGGCAAACATCAATGCCTTGAATTTTATGCGAGCAGCTATTGGAAGCCAGTGACAATTGATAAACAGAGGTGTGACGTGTATTCTTTTTGGCTCATTAAAAATTAATCTTGCTGCTGCGTTCTGAATTAATTGTAAAGGTTTGATAGAATTGGCTGGAAGACCTGCCAAGAGAGCATTGCAATAGTCCAGCCACAGAACAAGAGCTTGAACAAGGAGTTGTGCAGCATGTTCCCAAAGAAAGGGCTTGATCTTCTTGATGTTGAATAAAGCAAATCTGCAGGATCGGACAGTTTTAGCAATGTGGTCTGAGAAAGTTAGCTGATCATCAATCATAACTCCAAGACTTCTGGCTGTTTTTGAAGGAGTTATGGTTGATGTGCCTAACTTGATGGTGAAATTGTGATGAAACGATGGGTTTGCTGGAATCACAAGCAGCTCTGTCTTGGCAAGGTTAAGCTGAAGGTGATGGTCCATCATCCAGGAAGAAATGTCAGTTAGACAAGCTGAGATGTGAATAGCTACGGTCGGATCATCAGCATGGAATGAGAGTAGAGTTGAGTGTCATCAGCATAGCAGTGGTATGAAAAGCCATGTTTCTGAATGACAGAACCTAATGATGCCATGTAGACAGAGAAGAGAAGTGGTCCAAGAACCGAGCCCTGAGGCACCCCTGTAGCTAGATGTTAGATTTTTCTTACCCACTGGCAGATATTTTTGCTTGTTTTAACTAATTTATGATAATTTGTTTAGTAATCAAGAGTTAATATATTAACTAACTTATTTTACTTGTCAAGTAAATGCATCGTGATTAAAAAATCTTTAGATATTTACACTAGAAAACGAGACAAAATTCTTAAGAAAATCACTTTTTTTGCAGTGTAAACTCCATGAACTGATGTCCGTCGGTTGTAAGCCACGCTCCGTCCTGATCAACGACTCAAACCAAAGTTCTGTCGTTTAGATAAACTTCAGCTTTTCTAGAAACCTTTTTACTAGCATCCATTCCATCTGTCACAGGCAACTCATTCAACAGAGATTTATAACAAGAGAAAAAAAGGGAAGCGCAGTTTTTGTACAGACGATTTTTGTAGTAAATCTTTATATGGGCTTGTTCTCGATGGACAGACATGCATAAATGTGTGTAAAGCATTTAATGCCTGCTCAACACACTTTTATGCACGTCTGTCCATTGAGAACAAGCAGCGTCTCCAGAAACCACCTCTACTTGATCTGTTTCAGTGTGCTGATGTCTGTGTTTTATCTGAAGGCAAGTTTCTGTATAATACTGTACTGAGCAAATGCTAGGATTTCTCCAGATCGGCTTCAATCTACAGAGACCTTTGGAAAAAAACATGGGTGGAGAACTGTTCAAGCTCATCTTGTAATAAAAAAAGATTATACTGTGTGTAATGTGTAGTCTTGCTTCATTTGCAAGTTTTTTTCCGCGTTTATGGCAGACTGTAAATTCTTTTCATGTTAAGTTATACAAGTTCATTTAGACTGTCTGTTGCTTTAAGTCCATATAAAAGGTAATTTACAGCCCATGATGATGAACATTCACACTGCAAAAAAAATTCTTAGTATTTTTGTCTTGTTTTCTAGGAGAACTATAAAAATTCTTAAATCAAGGTGCATTTATTTGGTAAGTAAAGTGGCTAAAGACATTAATTCTTGTTTTCTGAAAAAAAAAAAGATCAAACTTTTGTTAGTTTTTGCTTAAAACGAGCAAAAATATGCCAATGACTGATATCAATCAAAGGCTAAACAAGATTATTTTTCTTGCCCCATTGGCAGATATATTTGCTGGTTTTAAGCAAAAGCTAACAACTTTTTTCAGAAAACAATAATTTATATCTTAAGCCACTTTAGTTACCAAATAAATGCTCCTTGATTCAAGAATTTATATAGTTCTACTAGAAAACATGGCAAAAATATAAACAATAAACATTTTTTGCAGTGCACTTTTGCTTCATGAAGCTTCAAAATTCTTGTGAAACATTTGTTTTTGAAACAGTGGTTCGGAGCACGTACCAAACTGCCAAAGTCACATGATTTCAGGCTTCATTAGCCTGTCATAAATGTTTCAAAATTAGGGGACAAGCTCTCCATAAAACACACAAAACCAGCATTGCAAATAAATATTAATAAATAAATATTAATAAATTAAAAAAAAAAAAAAAACATTATGCCGCCACTTCATATGAAATGTTTTATTATTATTATTATTATTATTATTATTATTATTATTAATAATAATAATAATGTAGTATACTTTCAAGAAAACATTTGTAATAGGTTTGGAAAAGCTGTTTTTATGCATGTTTTGGCCTGAGCTCTTGTTGCATATTCTTGAATATGGATATTTTTCTTACAAAAACACATCGTTTCGCTACAGAAGGCCTTTGATCACCCATTTCTATCATTTATGTTGATGGTTGTATTACTTTTTGTGTACTATTTTTGAACATTTAAAAAAGGAATGTACGCGGAAGTTCCCTGTCAATAAACGGCCGCGGTCAGCTGATGCTGCGTCACGTGACACGAACGCGGTCACATGACCGTCTATGTTAACAACACACACATACACACACCTATCCATTGTCTCTCTCTTTCTCTCACTCACACACACACACACTCACTCACACAGAGCTGTGTTCAGAACCGAGCCGCTCACATCTGATACAGAAACCGAGGGAAGATCCAACATCCGGTGAGTGACGCTCGATATAAATCACACACACTCATTCATTCAAGTTTCTGCTAAGTTTCATACAACTCTATAAAACACGGAGATTTATTCAGTTATCATTTAATCACTTACACGCTGCAAACAGAGATCCGTGTTGGATTCTATCAGGAAGTGAGTCTTACAGGAAGTCAGTCACTCCTACTCATGTTATAATTAAAAAAAATTATGTTATTACTCTTTATATAAAAAGAGTGTTATTAAATATGATATTGAGTGTGTGTCTTGTGATCTGTGAGGATGTGTGTGTGTGTGAGTGAGTGAGAGTGTGTGAGTGAGTGAGTGAGTGAGAGTGTGTGTGTGTGAGTGAGAGTGTGTGTGTGTGTGTGTGTGAGTGTGTCAGGTGACTGTCAGGTGTGTTCTTCATGACAGATATTAAACTCAAAAATATTCAAATCAGCTCAAGGAAGCATACAAAATATTAATGATCAGATTCCCAAAATGTGTACTAATTAGATTAGAAATGAGAAATATAAGATTAAATTGCATTTTTTAAATACTCATATTCAGACTACATCTTGTTTATTGCTAAAATGATAACATATTCACATAAAAGCAATGCATCATTATTATTTTTATCTTTTAAGTAAATGTAATCATTGCAATATTTCTTTTTTTTAAGTGTTGCGATTAATTGATGTTATTTTAAAATGATTTGTTTTTAAAATATGACATTATTATGTTTTAGTTAAACTCTGGAGCCCCTCAATGTAATGTTTAATGCACTTTATATTGTTAATAACAACAACTGGAATATATTTTTTAAACATTTAATCCTTTAGCAGGCTTTTATCCAAAGCGAATTACAAATGAAATCAATCAGCATCAAGAAAAGAGCAACTATACTTGTATGTTTTTTAGTTTTAATTTGTCTTACATTTTTTAATAAAAATTAAAACAGATAGAATAGAATATAAAAAGATTATTGGTAATTGAAGCTCATTGTAGAGAGTTGACTTACTGAAAGCTTCCTGTCAAAGTTAGATTGTGTTTCTTGTCTGGCCTCATCTGCTCGCAGTATTCCCCTGGGAATGTATTTATAATAACTATTATATTATTATTAATGAAGATGATGACACTGTGTTTCAGAAATGCAGCGCTCTGTAGTTATTTTTGTCCTGGCGTTCTCCGCGGCCGCCTGGGCTCTGGATAACGGGCTGATGAGGACCCCGCCGATGGGATGGTTAGCCTGGGAACGTTTCCGCTGCGACACCGACTGTCTGAACGACCCCGACAACTGCATCAGGTTCATCAGTTAAAGATGATTTACAGCCGAGGTCAAAAGAGCCGATAGGCGGATTTGAAGATCAGGATAAATTTAACTTATTTTGTCTTCTGTGAAACATGAAAGTATATTGTGTAGCCTCTGAAGGGCAGTACTAAATGAAAAAAACATTTATTTTAAGGCGAAGTAAGAATAATGCGAAACATCACCATTCTGTTCAAAAGTTTTCACGCCCCGGCTCTTAATGCATGGTTTCTCCTTCTGGAGCATCAGTGAGGGTCTGAATCTTCTGTAATAGTTTCTAATGATTTTTGGCATTAAAGATTTTTTTTTGAATTGTTGACCTATGACATGTTCATGTTAAATAGTTTAGTTCTAGTTAACGCTGCTGCTTTATGTGTGGCTCAGTGAGCATCTGTTCATGGAGATGGCAGACAGACTGTCGGAGGACGGCTGGAGAGAGCTGGGATACGTCTACATCAACATCGACGACTGCTGGTCCTCAATGCAGAGAGACAGTCAGGGACGACTGCAGCCTGACCCCAAGAGGTGCTGACCCTTGACCCCTGACCCCAGCGAGTCTGAATGTGCTCCAGCTTCACCTAGGGCCCTATGATTTCTGCGATGAGGAAACTTATAACATTGCTGTATAACGCAGAATGTCACGGAATTGGCTAAACTTTATATGAATGAATCAAAAGTAGATCATTACACTAAAATCAAATTGTGATATGGAGAAGTATCTGTGAATAAAACATTTCATAGGGCCCTTAACATGTAATTTTTGTTAAACTTTTAACAAATTGATGTGAAATTGTGTGTTTCGTGGTTTTAATTTATTAGACATGCTTTTTGATTAATATGATTTAATTTACTAATTAAAAAGGAGTAAATAAAAATTTAAAAGGCAAAAATGGAATCCAGAAAAATTTATGAAATAAAAATGGAATTTGGGAAGAAAATAAAATGAAATTTGTTGGGAAATAAAATTGATTTTGGGAAAAATAAATTGGAATTTCTGAAAAAATAAAATGGCATTTGGGAAAAATAATTTGAAATATGGGGGAAAAAAACGGAATTTGGAAAAATTGGGGGAAACTTTTTTATGGAATTTGGAGAAAGTATAAAATTCTATTTGGGAAAAATAAAATGGAATTTGGAAAATAAAACAACTTTAATTTCTTATTCTATTATCCTATGCACCTGATGTCTCTCCTGCAGGTTTCCGCGAGGCATCGCTCATCTGGCGCAGTACGTTCACGACCGCGGTCTGAAGCTGGGCATCTACGGAGACATGGGCACTCACACCTGCGGTGGATATCCAGGAACCACGCTGGACAAGATCGAGACGGACGCACAGACCTTCGCTGACTGGGGCGTGGACATGCTGAAGCTGGACGGATGCTACTCCAACTCATCCTACCAGGAACAAGGTCAGACGCTTTAACATCATCACAGTTCAGTCACAGAGACACAGGGACTCTTTAACACTCAAATCATGTTTCATAAAATAAATACATTTGTACTGAAACTGGTTTATGTACTAATATATGACTATTTCCCCTATTCTCTGTCAAATAAATGAAAGAAACAATGTTTATGGAATATAACAATTTGTATATTTAATAAAATGTGTAATTTTATTTGTTTTGTTATATATATATATATATATATATATATATATATATATATATATATTAGTCTACATTACTTGTATTTAATATTTTTATTTTATTCTATATTATGTTTGCATTTTTCCTGTGTTCTATATAATAAAAATAAAAAACGACTCCAAAAACAATGTTAAAGTAACAGTACTTACTGTTAAAATACTTATAAATATTTTATTCTACATTATTTATATTGTATATTTTCATTTTATACTATATTTATTTAATTCTATATTATATTCTGTAATTTCTATTTTTGATTTATTTCATTCTTTTATTTATTTTGAGTTTTTTTCCCTATTTGCTATATTTTCTATTTTGAATTAATAACAAAATAGCAATTATACCCAGAAAAAAAGATGCATGATGCAGAGCTTTTAATGCATTATAAAGAAGTCAAAAATTCAACAGGACTCTTATTTTGAAATGTATATGCTTTAGTACTTCTAGCTGCACACTTCTTACAATAATCTATGACTTATTACAACATAAACATTTATAGAACAAACATAAATATGTCCTCATGTTTATTCAGCAGTAGATCATAAGCAATCTGTTGATAGCATTGATTGCTTAATAATAACATTCAGATCATGATTAAGACTTTTATTCATTATCTTCTGTGATTAATTAAATCCAGGCTACCCGATGATGTCAAAGGCCCTGAACGCTACGGGCCGTCCCATCGCCTACTCCTGCAGCTGGCCGGCCTATCAGGGTGGCCTCCCGCCAAAAGTGAGTAGAAAACAGGAAGTGGAAGTGATTTTGAGCTGCTAATGTAACAACATGCTAATCACTTGCTAATCATGATATCAATGTGCTAGTAACATACTAATCATGCTAGGAAAATGCTAGCAACATGCTAATCATGCTAGCAACATGTTAATTATGCTAGAAGCATAGCAACATGCTTACAAGCAGCTAATTACAGTACATTGTAATCATGCTAGAAACATGATTAGCAACATGTGGACTGCATTCGAATCGTGTTAGCAACATGCTAATCATGGTAAATTAATGTTGAGCATGCTAACAACATGCTAGCCATGGTATCAAAATGTTACCAATACAATAACTACATGCTAATAATGTTAGTAACATGGTAATCATGCTATCAAAATGTTAACTTAATGCTAATCATGTTAACAACATGTTAATTATGCTAGAAGCATCCTAGCAACATGCTTACAAGCAGCAAATTATAGTACATTGTAATCATGCTAGAAACATGATTAGCAACATGTGGACTGCATGCTAATCGTGTTAGCAACATGCTAATCATGGTAAATTGATGTTGATCATGCTAACAACATGCTATCAAAATGTTAGTAACACACTAACTTCATGCTAATAATGCTAGTAACATGCTAATCATGCTAGAAAATATTTACTTAATGCTAATCATGCTACCAACATGCTAATCATCTATCTAACTTTTCAAACTTCAAGCATTTACAGCTGCTGTAAAGTTTTAGGCTTGTCTTGACGAACTTATCTATTTGTCCATTCGAGCTGTGTTTGTTGCGTCTCAGGTGAACTACACGCTTCTGGGTCAGATCTGTAACCTGTGGAGGAACTATGATGATATCCAGGACTCATGGGACAGTGTGATGAGCATCGTCGACTGGTTCTTCGATAATCAGGACGTCCTGCAGCCAGCAGCCGGACCGGGTCAGTGGAACGACCCCGACATGGTGAGCGCATTCAAACACAGTTCTGGCATGAAACTCTAGATGGCGCAGTCCAATAGGTCGAACTCAATTTGACCTAATGACATCATTATCAACAGTGACACAGCTGATTGGTTCACTCCTGGGAACTCGCTGCTCAACATTACAAAATATGTCTAGTCCTTGTTGTAGCAGTGCAGCTACCTCCACAAATTCTGGAAGTAAATGACCCAAATTTGATGATTCACTGCGGATCTCTAGTGTTTTACTCATGATTTCATCCTCAGCTGATCATTGGAGACTTCGGCCTCAGCTTGGACCAATCACGTGCTCAGATGGCTCTGTGGGCGATCATGGCCGCGCCCCTCTTCATGTCTAACGATCTGCGTACGATCAGCAGCGACGCTCGCGCAATCCTGCAGAATAAAATCGCCATCGGCATCAATCAGGACCGCTTGGGCATCCAGGGCAGACGCCTGATCAAAGTGAGACGGCTTTCAGTCTTTTAAAACCAACAAATATAATCGTCTCTATCCTTAAATAATAAAATAAAAAAATACGTGTGGTAAAACTTTTTATATGAGTTGCATTTGTTACTATATTACCATCTTTTTAGGATTAGCTACTGGATTATTTATTGATATGAATAATATTGTTTTTCATCAGTTTATTCAAATTTTGTTAATATTTTGATTATGCATTAAACTGACAGCCCTGATTATTTCACATTATTATATTTGTTTTTAATCACTTTAGCAGCTGTTAGGATTATATACTGTATTAAGTAATTCTAATTATTTTAAAATGATATAATCTGATTTATTTCCGTATTTTTATTAATTTATTTTTGCAGCATTATGTTTTCATGGATAAAACGCCAGTTTATATAGTGAAACAGTCATATTATAAATATTGTTTGGAAAATTTCATGGGGTTATGTTACACGATTACATTTAATCCTACGTATTATATTACTGTATTGTTAGAATTAGCTACTGTATTATTTACTTTAATTATTATTTTAGTCATTAGTCATCATTTTAGCATGTTTCGATTAATCTCATCTTCATTTTATTTTCACCTATATATTTTTTCATGTATAAAGACTCAATCTATACTGTGAAAAATGTATTTTATTATTAATATTACTTGGAAAATACAAATTTCTGTTATGTTACAGTATTAAATTAGTTTCTGCTCACTGTAATATTGTACTTTATTTTTTTTTTTTCATTACTTGAATCACTTTTAATTTTAATATAGTTTTATATTATTTGCATTAATTTCTTTTCACATGCATGTTTTCACGTGTTTTTTATTTATTTATTTTTATAAATCAGTATAAAATATTTAGTTTGTATTATTTAATTACGTTTGTTTCCATTCACAATAGTAGGTCTTAGGATTAGATACTGTATTATTGAGTAATATTAATTATTTATATATTTATTTTTTATTAATTTAGTATTTTTATTAGTAAAATTTATTTCCAGCAATGTTTTCATGATTTTTTTGTACTTATTTATGCCGTTAATCTTTTTATTATTTTATTAACTGACTGATTGTAGGCTGTGATTAGTTTAGTGTCATTGGTGTGTTTTTGTGTCAGGAGAAGAACGGGATCGAGGTGTTCTGGCGGCCGTTGGCTAAAGGATCCAGCGCTCTGGTGTTCCTCAGCAGGAGATCTGATATGCCTTATCCCTACAAGACGTCTCTGAAGGAGCTGAGCTACAAGACTGGAGTGTATGAGGTGAGCTCCAGCAGCAGCATCAGCATCAGCTCCGATCAGCGCAGGTGATTCATGCACGTCTCTCTCTCTCTCAGGTGTATGACGTGTTTTCGGAGAAGCTCTTGCCTCAGATGAAGGACAGCACTGAGTTTGTTGTGTCCATCAATCCGTCCGGTGCGGTCATGTGGTACGTCAATCCTGTAGCCGAGTGGTGGAAGGAGGCGGAGCCTGGGCGGTTCAGCGAGAAGCTGATTGGGCCAAAGTTCCATCAGCATCATAATGAGGTCGACGCCCCTCTAGTGCTTTAAGCTCCGCCCATCAGGAACGAGCGACACACTCAGGAATATCACTTGATTTCTTCTTTAAATGTTTTCTTGTGTGATTTTTTTTAAAGGTCTGTTTCTACCCAGTGACGTTTAAGTTTTGAATGAATTGCTCTTTTTGGATGGAACCAAATGTTTTTTCAAATTTACGCTAATTTGTGCACATTCAAGTTTGAAGTCATTTTAGTACGTATTAATCAAGATGTTCAAATTATGATGCTTTTGTTGAGGTGTATGTACGTATGAGAGTGTAAGAGCATAAAAATAGTCAGCGTTATCAATTTTGGTCCTGAACTAGGTTAGAAGCGCGTTAAAACATAACAATACATTTCCATATTAATAAGATCATTTACACTGTTCCAGATGTCCCTAAGAAGTCTTTTAAAATGAGTTTGTCAACAGTTTCTGAACATACCTGATGACATCTATTCTTGTAAATGAGTTGCCTCTATGATGATTTACTTATTTTGTGTTATTTTGTCAATACACCTGATTTCATAACTTTGGCTGTCACTTTTAATGCAATAAAATCAAATAAATTGTTGTAAAAGCCACTGCTGTATAGATGTACTTCATGTTTCTGACCAACACCACTTTATAGTGTACATTACAAAAACACATTTAAAGAAAAAACAAAAAAACAGACTGTAAAAGCGACACCTGCTGGACAAAAGCTGTCAATACAACGAGAACACACACACACACACACACACACACACACACACACATATATATATATATATATATATATATATATATATATATATATATATAGATCAGTGAC
Source organism: Carassius gibelio (assembly GCF_023724105.1). NCBI lineage: Eukaryota > Metazoa > Chordata > Actinopteri > Cypriniformes > Cyprinidae > Carassius > Carassius gibelio. Next base: position 711,824 of record NC_068385.1, on the reverse strand, counting down.
AATGACACCTTTTTGCAAAGAAATAAAACATGTTTTCTTGAACGTGAAATCCATCCATTTGAATCAAATCATTAAATATGAAGCGTGTGTGTCATTAATTAAATTGTGGCGCTTGTTTCATGTATTTTATGAGACACACGTGTTTGTCATTAAAGGGATAGTTCACCCAGAAATGAAAAATTAACCCATTCTTTACTACCCTCAAAGTAACTGATTTGTTCGATAGCGAATCAATGATTCAAAACAACAGATTCAAAGTTTCATACCATCATGTAGCATAAATTAACCATTTCTCGCAGTTTAACCTGAAGTCTTGAAGGTATCGTTGGGTACTTTTGAAGCACTCTGTGCACTGCAAATTAATAAACAAACAGATATTATACTGACACTTATAATTGCATTTAATATATTATACTTTCAATAAAACATATGCAATGGGTTTGTAAAAGCTGTTTTTTGTTGCATGATTTACACAATTTTGACCAGCAGGCGTCACCAGCGCGTGGCGTTTCGAGTGATTCGAAACAGTGAATCGTTCTGCAAAATTGTTCAGTTGATTCAAAGCTTCGAAAAGATTCATTTCTCCCATTAACTGCTAGCAGGTATTTTGTTTCCTTAACCTAAAGCGCATTTCATATGGTTTTACCATAATATTTAATAAAGTTCTGAATTAAAAATAACGTATGTTTTTAATCAAAAATGGACACTCCCGCCCAAATCAAGTGTCGTCCGACTACTCAAACAAACAATGGCTGTCTGAAACACTCCTACGAAATTTTTAATTACTACTCTAAAGCGGTACAAACTATTATGATTCCCACGGCTATAACGTGATAACTTTGACACTCACCTTGACGACGCTCACCTGCTTCATTCTCGGAAACGCGCATGCGCGACCTTCCGCCATATTTGGTCACGTGCGCTCACTTCCATCTAAATCAGCTCCAGCCAGGAAAATAGTCACGATCTATTATTACTTAATTTGATGTAACATAACGACTTTTTTTTGGCAATTCTGGATTTATGAGAGTTTATTTAAAGATGTGATTCAAGTTTTTGTTCTGTGTAAAAAGTGTATTTTCAGTATACACGTTTTTTTTTCAATAAAATTACAAAATGACAGTAATCTTTCAAGAAAAGTATACTTCAATAGAGCACACTGCAAACATTACACCAAGAGACCACTTGAAATGTTTCTCTGGGTTTACTAGGTATGCCTCTGAGCTAAATGATAATTTGTTTGAATTCTATTAAGGTCTGATGATATTGTCTTCCAAATTCAAAATAAAAATATAATTTTGCGTCTCAAGTAAATAGACCTTGATTCAATAAAGTTTACATATTTATAATGAAAAACAAGAAAAAAGAACTGATGAACATAATTTCTTGTGCATTTTGAGCCTTTTTGCATTAAATTATTGGAAAAGATTCACACAGCACACATGCAAGAAGAGGAACAGCAGACTGTTTGAAGTTCACATGGACTGAGGTCTACAGACGTCATTTATTCATCACACAAAACGACTCATTTCCAGCTCATAAGAATACGTACTCAAATGTTTATTTTTTTCCCAAATGAACACACAATAAACTGTGGATTGCTCGGCTACTTGAAGTCACACGATTCACAAGAATGGCACCAAAAGACAAACGAGTTCTGACACGAATGAAAGAAAACCCATCAAGTGAAGCCCGTTCTGGAGA
>NC_068385.1:680540-709620 GCF_023724105.1 Carassius gibelio | reverse complement strand
CGTCCGAATTGGTCACGTCATTCAATATGTTGTCATCATCCGAACATCTGTGCTATCAGGCGTCCTTTCATCCTTTTCTTAAGACACTTCTATCTCACCCTCACTCCTTCAGTTAGTCACTTCGTATCCCGCTATCATTCATCCAGGCTCTTGCCTTTCTCTCGCTCCTCCTGTTTTCTCCACTTCCTCTGTACTCTGTCAGTCCCCCTCTCTCTCTCTCCCGGGGGTGAGGAGCTGACTCCTATAATTACCCAAGTGTCTGTGAAATGAATCATTGGGTGGGTGATTGAGCTGCATGATGGGAAACATCCATCCTGAGCTGAGCGAACGAGTGAGCTGTTCCTTCACCACACCTCTCCCTCTGCTTCAATCTTTCTCATTCTCTCTCTTTTCCTCATTTCTCCCTCCATCTCTTTGGCTCTTTCTACCACTGCCGCCGCTGGCACATAACATGGGGTGGCAAAGCACAGACCATTTGCTCCCAAACTTCCAATAAATTTCACTTCCGCGTGCCTATACAGCCTATACAGACCTTTTGCTGGGGCTCGGTTTATATTTCGATCGGACCGGCCATCCAAATCTATTTTCGGATGCTTGATGAGATGGCATGTAAAACATACATCTGTCACAGTGTGCTGTGGACAAATGTTTCTGGATATCGTCCGCTCGGCTAAGCATGTGAGCAAACATTTCCTGCTAAGGGGCAGGAAAGCCTGGCTGACAATGACTGATTCTCGGCCTCTGGTCCTCGATGATGGTGTTTTCATCCATAGCATGATTTCTGGTGTATTCAAGACTAACAGATCAATTGACACAAATGGAAATTCTTAGTAGGACTCTGAGTGATGGTCATTTTCACATGCTGTTAGACCATAACTTTGCCTTCAGGACATTGCTACTTGCTTTTTACTAAGCTAAACTACTTTGTTGTTTAATATGTTTGCATTCTTGCTGTCTGTATTTGTCTGTTATATGTTATGTCTGTGACTTCAGTGATGGTTAGTATGGTTATCTGATGCATTTTTTGTTGAAGAGCTGTTGTTTTTATTATAGGTTTTAACATCTTTGCCAAGTCACAGATCGATGAAAGCATTATAATTGTGTAAAATAAGGATTTCTTAATCCCAAAACTTCAAACCACTGCAAATTCTACAGTAAATACTGTATACACAACATTTTAAATGAAGGCAGAAAGGTGAGTCATTTAAAATGTTGTGATTGGAAATCTTTTCTTATTTGTGTCTTGTTGTTGCACAGTACATTGAATATGAATATATCTACACAGCAACACCACACCAAAATAAAGAAAACCATGAAAATTCAGAGTTGAGGAATATAAAGTCACAGTTGTAAGAGAGAAGACCTTGGGCTTAAAGAAAAGGTGCTATTAAATTATAAAACTAAAGTCACGATTACCTTTATTTCTTATTATTTTAAAACTCTTGAATTGGGCTTCCAAACAAAAAACGTTTTTCATAATTTCTTGATGGTGTGGGTAGAATACAGTAAGTGTAATTGTAGACTGGTTCAAGGTTTAATTGTAAACAGGGGCGGATCTAGAAAAATATTGATAGGGTGGCGAGAAGGGGGCAGGCATTTTTGAGGGGTGGCAACATATGGCAGACGTATATATACTGAATTTAGTCACAGTTATCAGTTTGATGATAAATATATGAGCACACTACAAAAGGACACAGGCTATCATTTACAAAGTTAATCTCATGCAATCAATGTCTTGCATTTGAAACAGTTATAACAAACATTACAAACATATAAGGAATAAGTGACCATATCCCATAAGCACCACCACACTCACTAATGCATACAGTATGCATCAACATGTAATTAAGAGCATTATAAAAGGTTCAGTGTTATCAATATGTCAATTTATTATAAGAAACACAATATTTTAACAGCCATTTCCAGCTGGGGAGACTCAACTGATTTTCTACTGTTTAGTGTTAATCATCATCTAACTCAACCAGTCAAGAGCTACATTTAGCCTTAGATGTTATATGAATATGGTGCCTGAAGCATAGGTTTTATTAGCTGACAATAATAATTAATAAATAAACATTATAGGCACAAATTGTTTTATCAGATGAAATGGTGAAATCCTCTCATGACGTGCACATGTGTAGCATACATCATGCATCAAGTGAAGAGCTGAAAACACCACGTGTGCTTTAGTGTGTGTGTGTGTGTGGGTTCCCATAAGCAGGATTTATTGTTGTGCCCCCCTTCCTCAAGTATGATGATGGAAAAAACCCTACTATAGGGTTGAAAAATAACTTTAATCAAATAAAAAACTAAATGAATAAATTGTATTATTTACAAATCACAATTGTAGCTCTTGACATTTACCTGTATCTTTAACTTTATTATGACTCTAATTTATTTTATAGTCTCAAGCATTCAGAAATCATGCAAAATGAAACTAAGCAGTTTTACTATGATAAAAACATAGTTTTTATATTTTTATATTTTATATTTCATATTTTTGTAAGGGTTGTTATATGCACGTTTTTTGTTGAAGAAATTATAAAGCCTGTGTCATCTATAAAAGGTGTCCAAAAATGAAAGATTAAGTGAATATCTGAATGAAATGTTTGGTCAGTAGCCTAAACAAGGATTTGATTGTCCTGTAAGTGTAACAGCAGCAATCACATGGCATTTGTAATAACATGTACATAAATTGTTTATTTGCCTACATTATGTATTGTAACAGTGTTATTATTAACCAATCATTATTGCCTCATTATTTTTTTATATAATGCATTTTAATCCATTTAAAGGCTATTGATGGCTTAAGTCTGTTTTAATAGCAACAACAACAACAAAAATATTACAGTATATTAATACTTTGTAAATTATTAGAGTTTGGGGATGCAAATCATTTGAATCAGTTCGGGAGTTCAAAGCGGATTCGCGAATCATTTGAGTCAGTTTGGGGATTGCGAACCATTTGAATCAGTTCGGGAGTTTGTAGCGGGTTCGCGAATCATTTGAGTCAGTTAGGGAGTTCAAAGCGGGTTCGCGAATCATTTGAATCAGTGTGGGGATCGCGAATCATTTGAATCAGTTCGGGAGTTCGTAGCGCGATCGCGAATCATTTGAGTCAGTTATGGGGATCGCGAATCATTTGAGTCAGTTTGGGAGTTCAGAGCGGGTTCGCGAATCGTTTGAGTCAGTTATGGGGATCGCGAATCATTTGAGTCAGTTCGGGAGTTGGTAGCGGGATCGCGAATCATTTGAGTCACTTATGGGGATCGCGAATCATTTGAGTCAGTTATGGGGATCGCGAATCATTTGAGTCAGGTCAGTTTGGGAGTTCGGAGCGGGATCGCGAATCATTTGAGTAAGTAATGGGGATCGCGAATCATTTGAATCAGTTTGGGAGTTCGTAGCGGGATCGCGAATCATTTGAGTCAGTTATGGGGATCGCGAATCATTTGAGTCAGTTTGGGAGTTCGGAGTGGCTTCGCGGATCATTTGAGTCAGTTCGGGAGTTCAAACCGGGATCGCGAATCATTTGAGTCAGTTATGGGGATCGCGAATCATTTGAATCAATTCGAGAGTTCGGAGCAGGTTCGCGAATCATTTGAGTCCGTTTGGGGATCGCAAATCATTTGAATCAGCTCAGGAGTTCGGAGCGGGATCACGAATCACGAAAGATTTGTGCTCTTAAATTTTCAAATTGGCCATAAGCTTTAATTCGTTACTGCCAATTTGGTGGCAGCAGGGGTGGCAAAGCTTTCTTTTAGGGTGGCATTTGCCACCCTATGCCACCCCGGTAGATCCGCCCGTGATTATAAATAAGGAAATAATAAACAATTACAGGTAGTCATATTTATTTTCCATCATGCTCCTCTCTTATGGATGTGATTACCGTTAAACCTGTGATAGCCTGAAGTCATAGACAAACTCCTTCAAAGTTGTGCCCAGTAACTGCCTACAAAGCATCCATTTCAGTCTCTTTCAATCTACTTTTAACATGTCTTTGTCTTCGAGGCTGCATTTCACAATCCACAGCCCCCCATCAGAGCTGATGTGTCTGTGAAGCAAAACGGTAAATTACTGTGAAGCTGGCTCTCTTAGTCGAACACTCTCAAGGCTTCCTGCTTTGATGTCTGCTGCTTTTTCTTCTTTTGTGGAGATGGGCAGAGGGAAGGAGCAGGGGTTTATGGGTAAAGCCCTCTCTGAATCCGGAGCCTGGGGAGTCGCTTTATGGTGGAGACCAAGATGACTGGTGTGACAAAGTCAGCGGGACAGCAGACACGGGGCTCAAAGACACAACTGTATTATGATTGTTTAATTAGCCTTTCTTTAACGCTGGACCGAAACACTACTTTGTTGTGAAGAAACATTCGGGAAAACACATAGACTTGCTGGCTATGTTCAAAGAAGAGCACTAGTGTGCTTTTTAATGAATACTGTGCAGTATACACCGCATACTGTGTCCTATTCATTAAAAATAGTAAGCATTAAGCAAGTGAAGTTGCATGGTGCTAGCAACACAAAGGCTTTGATTCCTAGGCAATACATACATATATATATATATATATATATATATATATATATATATATATATATATATATATATATATATATATATATATATATATATAGTGTATATATATAATTTTTTTATTTATTTATTTTAATAAATTTTTTTGCATGTCTTTACCTGTATTTGGTCATTTTTATCACAGACATTCTACATGAATTTGATGATATTTTTGTCAATACTCTGTAATGACTATTATTTTATTCGATCCATGATAAAATATTTGAATATAGATTATGTCAAGACTGCAAACACATCTGATTCTTTACATTTGCAGGTCTTAAACATGAACAGAACAACTGAACATAATTCATTACAGTGTAGTCACTCCTGGAGACTCTATTTATGGGACATTACTATTGATTACCAGACACACCACCAGCTTGATGTTTGAAAGCCATGGGAGTTTTTTCCACTGACTCTGCTGAGTATAATTCACCTTCAGCGGCAGATTTATAGTAGATTGGAGAGCCGTTCTCACCTGTCGACTGTATGGGGAAAATTGAGAATGGAGGTGCGTTGTGACATCTGTGTTGCACGACCGTGAACTAAGTGTGAACGTGAGCTGAGCCTTGATGGCTCTGTTGCCTTCATGACCCTTTGAAAAGGTCTGGGTGTAATAGCCTTTAGCTTGATTTACTCTGTTGCTCTCTGGGCTTCACACATAAACTCTCCTTCGCACACTTGCGCACAGGCATACTGAGGCTTTCATGCCAGAAGAGCATTGCATGCTGTTATACGTATTTGTTGCTGTGATGCTTGTAAAGGTGAAATGCTTTGGCCTTTTCCAGTACTTAGGATTATATTTGATCAAAACAAAGTCCAGAAATATTCAATTTTGGTGCATAATGCATTCAGTAGCATGTGTTATAATCTTTTAGACTTTTATTTAAGAAGGGACTTGGGTGATGTCTATGGGCATGTTAAGTTAATTTCTCTTGCGAATAAAGAAATGCCTTAGAAACCACAAATCCAGATAACAAAATATTTCCTAAAAAATGTTCGCTAATACCTGTCCTGTTTATATTAAGTCTTACAATCTATACTTTTAGCCAGGATTGCAAATATATACAAGAAACAGCATACACATTGGACAAAGGTTGCACCATATTTTTAAGAGAACCTTCAAAACATGAAAAGCAGGAAGAAAAGGAAATGAACTGGGCCATTTATTTTTCATAAGTGTATCATTTATGAAATCGTGATTGCAAATATTGGCAGCTTCCCATTTATTATTCATTCCAGTTGTATATTAGGCCAACCGTTTTATGAGCTTTATGCAGGCCAGATCCAGAGGAAAAAAAGTGCAGTATTTTAGACCAGGGTTTGTTTCACCTGTTCTTGTGGTCCCGTTGCTGTCCTCTCAGGATTGTTTTTAATTGCTTAAGAGTGGACTTTAGCCGTAGGCAAGTTAAGAGACTGTAGAGGTATTGTGGAAAGCTTGTTAAGGATTTATTACATTTGGAACAGGAAGAAAAAATCTCACCTCATAACTGGCCACCACAGGTTATTTTTTGAAGGGGCAGTGTTCAGGCATGCCAAGATTGTGATTGATTGAGTTGTGGGTTGGGGATGCGTAGGTTTGCTCTGTGACTCTGACTGCGGGCAGTAATTATGGGACGTGCCACATGCTGTCACCCTGTCGGCAAGCGATGGTGGTCAGGATCAGTCAGCAGCTCTGTAAATCTGCCTGTCAAGTGGGCTATTCTATATGTAGGAGCTACACTTTTACTGTTTCTGAAACTTTTTTTTCTTCTTAATTAGAGTAAAAAGGATATGTAATTATATATATATATATATATATATATATATATATATATATATATATATATATATATATATATATATATATATATATATATATATATATATATATACTGTACTCACCATTTTGTACGCAATTTAGTTTCTCAGTTAAGCAAACACCTTGTTAGAATGTTGTAGAAATTACTAGAATATGAAACAAAGTTACTAATTAACTACATAATTTTAGACACTTTTCATAAAAAGGAATGCTTCATAATAATTGCTCTCTCAAAAAAAAATTACATTCTGTCATAATTTACTCACTATTTGTTCAAAACCTGTGTCCATTTGTTTGTCAAAAAGAGATTATGCAGAACGTCGGGGTCCAAACAACACTGAACCCCAAGGACCTTCACTGCATGAACAAAAAACACTGGGACATTTTTCAAAATATATCATTTTGTGTTCCACAGTAGAAAGAAATTCATAAAGTTTCTGATGACAGAATCAAACCACGGCTGTCACGTTGATGTATATTTGATTGTGTTTTGGTAGCAAATATGAATTTTTCTGTCTTTTGTGATGCCAAAGACATTCCTTACCTCACTTTTGTCTGATGATTGAGCTAAACAGTATCTTATAAATGATAACACTCAGATCTTTTCCAGAGCACTTCCCTGTCTCCACGTCTATCATCTATTCCCATTCAGAAGCGTAAGTGTAATTGGCAGAAATTGACATTTGAAATGCCAAACCATGCGCTTTATTACAACAACATCTCCACTAGTAATAAATAGGCTAAAAAGGGCAGGGAGCAGGATTCGAGCTCAAAGAAATAGACCTTCTTGTTAAATAATGACTTTAATCTAATTCCAGCGATCATGTGCCCCTTTTGAAAGTCATTATGAGGCAGTGAGTGGCATGGTGGCAAATGAGCAGCGGCTCTGTATTTTTCTTAAGTACAAAATGAAGGCATTGATTTCTGAGAGCTGGGCTGACCGAACAGGGTGCTAGGGGTGTGCATTAATACAAAATGATCACATTTTCACTCATAGTAAATACAGTATCACCAAATGACAATCACCTCCCATTTTTCTTCTGTGGCTGTACAAGAGCTAGAATAACACATAGGCACCTCTGCCTGGTGAAGGGTACCTCTGAGCGACCTACAGATGGAAATTGCATTTTTAGCGAGCTATTGGTTGGGGCAGGTTGTGCAGAAAGAAAGAGAAGACTGACTTCAATAAGCAGCAAAGCAGAAGCAGGGGTCAAACAACTCTGCTGTTTACGAAACGTAACTGTTTGTCAAACTCTCACAGCTAAAGTGAGATCAAACCTTTCCCAACTTTGAGTTCCAGGTTCAGAGAGCATAGTCAACTTCATCTCAGTCAGTGTGGAGTGTGTTGTTGATCTATGAAGAAAGTAGAAATGGTTGCATGCCTAGATATGATATAATGAGTCTTTCCCTATTCTTATTTTGGTCGTGTCTGCTTTTGGAAGGCCAAACAAAGTAGTTTGACTTTCTCAGCGAAACAGCATCACACACCGTGGATTTGAGTGAGAGGAGGCAAGGCGGCTTCAGAACAGTTCGGCAGGCAGATCCAGTGATACACAGTGCAAAGTGGATGTATTTTCTCAGCGACCAGCATGGATCAGCTCCAGGCATGACGAAGTGGATGTCAATCTTCTTTTGGAAGGCCAAACAAAGTAGTTTCGCTTTCACAGTGAAACACACAGCGGCAATACAACATGACTGTGGCAACAACAATACTACAACCAGAATAAAAGGTACGCCTTCTTTCTTTATGTGAACATCTGGGCAGCGTTATGCAGATCTTCCCACCCAGTGATGTAGAGATGTGGGGGTGTGTCAAAACAAGCCGTTTTAAGTGTGGATGAGTGTGAACTTTTATAAAGAGCATGTCTTTGGATTTGAGACTCTAGTCTGTGCAACTTTACAGGTCTTTTTTTATGCAACAAGAGCTTGTAACACTCCAAAGAGAAAGGAAAAATTTAAATCGCATCATATAACCCCTTTAAGGCATCACATGGACATTTTTTACGATACTTTTATTGTGCTTTTTTTGTCCTTTTAATACTTAATGCACCATGTGTGAAAAAGAGCAACTAGTCCATTTTAAGCAAACCTCTTTCTTATAATGGTTATGAAGTTGGAGAAGCGTTGGATGTTTATGGAACTGTTTTATGTATGCAGATGTAACCATTTCAAATGTACTGAACTGACAAGAAGAGGTTGCCCCAGGCAACAACAGACTATACACGTTAAGTCTGTTTGAAACATGTCAGAAATGACATGGATCATACACATGCTCACACACACCCTCAGCTGTCTTTGTGAACCCAGAGCATGGGGAACAAGAGGTTAACCCATACAGGTCATGTGGAGTGAAGGTGTCAGCGTCACATTACTGTCTCTCCTAACTGACATGCATTGATCCTCGCTCGTGTTGCACACGAGAGACATGAGGAGTGCATGGGAGGGATCTCTTCTGTCTTTTGACAGATGAGAGGATGGGGAGACTAGTGAAAGAAGAGCAAGAGTGGGCAAAATAAAAGAAAAGGAGGGAAAACAACATCAACAGAGCTGTCTAGTTAAATACAGGCCACAAAGAGTGAGTGAGTGGGTGAGTGAGAGAGGGAGAGTAGCTGGAAAACATTTTCTACATTTTCTACAAACTATATTTTATCTGCATACTTCAACATCTGACAGATGATTTGTCCTTTAAGAAGAGATAATTCTATATTTTTCTTTTCCATTTTTTTTTTACTTGATAGAGTCCTTCCCTCTGTTTGGTACTGTCAGTGAAAATAACTCTGATTTTCCCAGTCATAATTACACATTATAAAAGAAAAATATGCGAGCAGAAGGTTTATCAGAAATACGGAGGTGTTTTCCTACAATTGAGATGTCGAACTGGTGTAGAGCCATGTGTTGACCGGATGATTAGATGCCAGGTGTAGAGCAGATGAATGCATGGGGTTGTCAGGGTAGTTCTTTTTTTATTTGTCATAATTCCTGATACATTTGTGATTGTTATTGTGCTTATTTCTATACTTTCACAAGATTTATAAACTGTTGCGAATGTTGTCACTCATAGATTGACAGATATACAGCAGGAGTGTTCAACCTGTGGGGTGCCAGCACCTGTTATGGGGGCTGCGAGAACCTAATTCATATTAAATTCTTGAGGCGAGAGAATCTATTAATTCAATTCAAGACATACACTCAAATAATTATTAGTGGATATATGTGTATATTTACTACATACTGTAGTACAGTATTTTGTAGTGTGAAAGTGTGAAAACCCCTGCTTATATAGTGCTGCAGGGATGTAATATTTGTGTAGGCTAAAACCTGGAATCTATCTTAGTAGTTTATTTATAGCCTACATTCAGATTTTTTACTTCAGGCGATTGCATTTAGGTTGCAGATTTAATTTGTGAAGTTTATCATGATTAACAAAACTTGTAATTATCATAAACTTAGCTTTTTTTTTTCTGCAGTAATCGCAAAACCTGTGAGTTTTTGTCAAGAGAACCAGGTGATACTAACTTCTAGATTGGGCTACAGAAATACTTCATAACTGGAACCATTGTTCAAGGTAATGCATTACAAGTAACACGAGTTACGTAATCAGATTAATTTTTTCAAGTAACTAGTAAAGTAACGCATTACTTTTTAATTTTCAAGAAAATATCTGATTTACTTTTTCAAAAAAAGTAACGCTAATTACTTTGTTTTCCCTTTTATTAACTGACAGGTCTCCTGTCCACATATTGGGAGAAATCAGAAGCAAAGAGGCGTTATGCACTGTGTGAACATGATGTAGTTCTAGACTAAATGTGGAAGTGCATTAATTTACCTACTCGAAAAAAAAAAAAAACAAAAAAAAAAAAAAAAACAGATTTAGGATTCTTCATCTGCTGTTCTACTGTACAGACTTGAATTTACTTTTCCTTCAGCCTGAGGATTATTCATTCACTTTTTGGTGTGAAAGGGCTTTTACATTTTTTATAAATAGAACTTATCATATTAAAACCAATCAAGTCCTTCTCATGTTTAAAAAGAAATGCAAAAGTAATGTAACACATTACTTTCCATAAAAAGTAACTAAGTAACGTTATCAGCACTGACTGGAATGCTCTGTTTAACAAGAAAAAGAGAGTTGCCACCTGTTACTGCAAAAATGTTACAGGTGTTTTTGAGGAACAGGCTCATTTCCTCTTATCCCTCCAAGAAGTAGAAGCATTATGGGATGGCACAAGCTCATCTCGGATACCGTCATGCCACTCAGAGCGGAATGTGTACATGTTTACTGTTGGCATAATTTTGTTTACCTTGATATTCCCTCAGACAGCTTGGAAGACAGGCTTCATTTGAGAGGCGGGAGATGGAGGACAGGAGAGATTGAGGGAGGAAGTGAAGCTTCTCTAATGGACTGTACATCTGTCGAGAGCTGTCCTTCCATGCTTCTGCAAAAACTATTAAAAATACCCACATCGCCCCCATAGGTCATTAGATCTAGAGTCGAACCCTCACCATGGCATGTAGCTTGTTGTGCCGTCCTGAGCCCATAATTGATGTGCACCCTCATCAGTGGCACGTAATGAGTGTGTGCCCTCACCTTAATTACTGTCACAGTTGGGAAAGCCGTATCAATAGGTAAAATCGCAGTCACGTATTTGGTTATGGATACAAATGTTGTGCATGTTTGTTTGCAGAAGGCCATAAACAGACAAATTAGCCTATTAGCGTGCTTGGAGGTTTTGATAAAGTATCATCATTTTCGTTTTGGGGCAAGGAAGGTGGTGATGAAGTGTCTGGCAGAATAATGAAGTCGAGGAGGATATCAGAAACCACCTTCTTTTCAGTCTCACCTCCCCTGCCAGAATCGAACATTAGTTACTAAAATGGACTTTTGCCCTTGTAATCTCTCCCACTTGAAACAAAAAATGGCTCTGATGCGAGATATTGGGTTTTATCAGCACTTTTAAAAGGTACAGTACATAACTTCTGCCAGTACCAGGCAGCAATAAACATCGGCAAACTGTTAGCACCATTCCATATATTTTAATGACAGACCATATGTTTTTAAGCACACAGCTTTGTTGTTTGCCACATAGCTAATTCCAGGGATTTAAGTGATGCTGTTTCATCAGTTATAGTTATAAGACAACTTATAACTATAACTGATATATATATATACAGTACAGACCAAACGTTTGGACACACCTTCTCATTCAGAAAGTTTTCTTTATTTAAATTTTTCACTTTTTATGGAATTGTAAAAATGCATAAGTTTTCTGTGAGGGGTAGGGGTGGGTTTATTTTTAAAATTTATAACTATCTGTATCTGTATAAAAAATATAAGTCTATAATGTCCCCATTTAGATAGCAAGGAAAATGTATGTGTGAATGTGTGTGTTCATGCTCATGCTTATGTTTGCATTAATTTTTATAATTATTTGCATATATTTATTTAAACAATAATATTGTAAAATATTGTTGCAATTTAAAATAAAAGTTTTATATAATTCATTCCTATGTAAATCTGAATTTTCAACAGCTTTACTTCAGTGTCACAGAAATAATTATACTGTATATGCTGATTTGCAGATCACCCGAACATTTGCTATTGTTATCAAAATTGAAAATATATATATTTTTTTTTTTTGGAAACCGTGATACTTTTTTTTTTTCAGCATATACAGTACCGTGCAAAAGCCACTACTTTTTTCACCAACAAAAATTGGGTTTAAGTCAGTTATTTTTATCTTTTGCTGTTGTGTCTCAGTAGGAAATATCAGTCCACATTTCCAAGCATTATTTTTGCCTTTAATTGTAATGATCCAGTGAGAGTCTGACAGCAGCCAGTGCTCCACACAGAGATCTCAACATCATCAGTGTGTGCGCGCACGCGTGTGTGTATTTTTTGTCTGTATTGAGAGCTGTATGTGTTATCTGAGTGGACCTCAACAGCAGAAGATCTGCTGAGTGTGCCCTCGATGTAACTGTGACCACAGAGAGTTCTGCTGTTGTAGTTGTGACAGCAGATTGCTCTGTCCCTCATCTCTGAGAACTGCTGCGTGTGGAGCCCAGACATGTTCTCTGCCTTTTTTAATTGGCCTGTACTGCAGCTTGGACATTTCACAGAGTTGTACGCAGTGGAGCAAATGTGCTGACAGTAAACGTGTGTGTATCTGGTGAAGCCAGACTGTTTTTTGTTGGACACGGGTTGTGGTAAGGGGATTGGCCTTCTCTCCACTGTCCCTCTGTAACAGACTGATACAAGTGATCTGGCTGTGGGTTTAAGGACAGAATTTCAACCACATGGGCACATCCACTCATGACAGTAAACTATTACAGACACACACGTCTGCACAAACACTTTGGGGAGACCATCATAATAATGCTGTGAAGCCGTGTTTCAGCGAGGAGCTGCAGTCTGGTGATAAAGGCCTGTAAGAGGTTTGGGATGTGCTAAAACTATAACAATCACACAATGCTTCATTACTTTCCTTCACTGCCGCTGACTTTCTGAAGCCGATGTTATGCTCTCCACATTCTGGTGAAATTACTAAGAGGTGCTGTGAAAGTTACTTTACTAAAGTAAAGACGTGCCTCAACTCTCGCGTGACCACAAGAGAGAGAGAGAGAAAAAAAAAAAGTAAAGATTTTCATTGTTCATTAGTTCGCTAATTATGACTGCAACTGTCCTTCTCCTCAGGGAGACACTGTATTGACCAAGAGGTCACGTCTCCAGCTGCTGTTTGATAGCAAATATCAACCTTTCTCCAAAATCTCATTAAAGTGGGCATATTTGTGTAACCATACAGTAGTTCACTTTCATTGCTCATAACATTTCTTCTCGCTGTCGCTCTCATAGTGGGGGAAAAGCTTGGTGTTTTTTAAGCAGTAATGTCAAGATGGACTGTCGGAAACCAACCAGGCATGACACAACAAGTTACCAATGACAATTTTTCTGTGCTTATAAAACAAAAATGGTATCTTGAAGTGACAAAACTTAGAAGTAGAGCTTCAGACGGTGCCTTGAGTCCAACTACAGCAAATATCATCTATTCATTCTCAGAAAACAGCCAGTTCAAGACCTGCTTAAGCCAATACACTTAACAGATTGTAACTGTAATTATTAGCTCAATGCTTGGCCAGTATCCCTTACCAAGCAAATCCAGCTTTGAAACCAAATCAATCTTTCCTCATAAAAGCAACCAACAGTTTACTAACAGAGTTAATCTTGGCTAAGCGACCCTACTATCACTGGATTAGCCCAAAATGGCATGATGTCAGATATGTTCTCTCAGAAGGACTTCACAATCTGGGTTTAAAAGAAATCTTTATTTGTGAACAATTTTATTAGTACTAATGAATGATGGCTGATTCTAAAAGCTAATGAGCTCCATTCCACTTCATGAATCCAAATCAGATGGACACTCAAAGAACATCAGTTATGATAAATGATTTGTTATTTATATTTATATGATTTATAATAATATATTATATTGAACAATTACTACTAATACCAAATAAAACTTAAAGAATAATTAAGAATTTTTTTGCTACTTAATATTTTTTGTGGAAACCGTGGTGACTTTTTTTTCTTCTTTTTTCTTTTTGTTTATAGGATTATTTGATTAATAAAACGTTCAAAAGAAAGGCATTAAAAAGGATTTTACTGTCACTTTTGATCAATTTAATGTGCCCTTGTTGAATAAAAATATTATTTATCATATATATATAGTTGTCACGGTAGGAAATCCAGTGTTTCCTCCGTGTCATGTTTTGTGGTTGTTTTTGTACTTACGTTGTCTCCATGTGCTCGTTTAGTTGATTGTCATCACCTGGGTGTTGATTGTCTCGCTCCAGCTGATCTTCATCACACCTCAGCTACTTATACTCACCTCACTCTCTCTCTCTGTGGTCAGATCCTCTCTCATGTCTCCGTGTCCTAGTTGGATTACCGTCTTCCGTGTTCGTGTGCTGGATTGGGTTCGTGTTGTCGTCCTCGTGTCAGTGTTCCGGTCTGTTCCTGGTTTCATCCATTGACCTCCTTCACCTGCACCATCGACTTCACCATCCAGCTCTTCTCACGCCACCGTAGACCTTCCTTGCCATTGCCAACATTCTGGACTCTCTTTCTAATAAACATCATCTGATTGCCTGCAATTGCTTCCTCCTCTTTTACCTGTCGTCACAGTAGGATCTGACCATCATGGAAGCAGCAGGCGATCGCTCCCCATCTCATCTGGAGGAATTTCTGCAGAGAGCCGTGGGTCGTATGGATCGCCAAGACAAGGCGATAGATGAGATGGGTCGAGCCTTCCAAGCAATGGTGACGAAGGTGTCCGAGCTCGCTCTCCAGACTCAACACCAACAACAACCGCCACCCGCTGCGCCTCCCACGCCACCCACACCGCCGATCGTCTCCGGGGGGATTTCCCAGCCCGAACCACGCCTCCCCATCCCTGAGAAATATGCGGGTGAGCCAGAGTTTTGTCGATCATTTCTATCTCATTGTTCTCTGCACTTCGCCCTGCAGCCCCGCACGTTCTACACCGAGGAAATGAAGGTGGCATTCGTCTTGTCACTACTGACGGGAAGAGCTGCCCTCTGGGGGACGGCGGTGTGGGAAAACCAAGACAGCTGCTGTGCCTCGTTCCACGCCCTTTCGGAGGAGATGAGACGGGTCTTCGACCGCTCCGTCGCCGGGAGGGAAGCGGCTAGACTTCTCACGGACCTACGTCAGGAGGACAGGTCCGTATCCGATTACTCGATTGAGTTCCGCACCCTGGCGGCGGAGTGTAAGTGGAACGAAGAGGCGCAGTGGGATCACTTCCTGCATGGGTTGGCTGACCGCATCCAACAGGAGATCCGCGCCGTCGAGCTCCCCTCTTCTCTCAATAGCCTGATTGACCTCACCATCAGAGTTGACAACCGACTCGATCAAGCCGCCAGACGGAGGGGGAGAGCAGTTCTCGCGAACAGACCGGAGGCTCAGTGTCAGCGCTCAGAGGTTGCGGTCAGCCCACCGGGAGATCTTGAACCCATGCAGGTGGGGCGAGCTCGGCTCTCCCCGGAGGAGAGGATCAGGCGGAGATCCCTGGGACTATGTTTATACTGCGGCAGCCAAGAACATCACATCCAGCGCTGTCCGGTAAGAAGACCAAGCCCGATAGTAAAACTGAGGCTACTATCGGGTGGGATCTCTGCCAGGAAGACCTCATCTACATCGACACTCCTTCCGGTGAGTCTACGGTGGTCCACCCACGCACTCGATCATCACGCTTTGTTGGATTCTGGGGCCGAGGGTAGTTTCATGGACTTTAAGTTTGCCACTAAACTCAACATTCCTCTCACCTCCCTCAAACACCCCATTGCACCTTTTGCACTCAACGGACACAAACTGCCAGTCATCACACAGACCACTTTACCTGTTTCCCTCATCACGTCTGGCAACCATACGGAGGAGATTTCATTTTACATCACGGACTCACCTCAATCCCCCATTGTTCTCGGTCACACCTGGCTCCAGAAACACAACCCCAGGATCAATTGGCGCCTCGGATCTGTGATTAGCTGGAGCGAGGAATGTCATTTGTCTTGTCTTTTGTCTGCTGGTGTTAATGTTTCTGAGTCTGTGTTTCAGGGGGAAGCAGTGGATTTGGCTAGCGTGCCCGCGGAGTACCACGACCTGAAGGAGGTGTTCAGTAAGTCTCGTGCTGATTCTCTTCCTCCTCATCGTCCCTATGACTGTGCGATAGAGTTATTGCCAGGTACTTCTCCGCCTAAGGGCAAGTTATATTCTTTGTCTATTCCAGAGACGGCGGCCATGGAGAAATATATATCCAGTTCTCTAGCAACGGGGTTTATCCGCCCTTCCTCTTCTCCAGCGGGGGCGGGGTTCTTTTTTGTGGGAAAGAAGGACGGATCCTTGCGACCTTGCATTGACTACCGAGGGCTGATCAACATAACGGTAAAGAATACCTATCCTTTGCCGCTTATGTCTTCAGCTTTTGAGAGGTTGCAGGGAGCGTCCGTTTTCACTAAATTGGACTTACGTAATGCTTATCATTTGGTCCGCATCAGGGAGGGGGATGAGTGGAAGACTGCCTTTAACACCCCTAGAGGCCATTTTGAGTACTGCGTGATGCCGTTCGGGCTAACGAACTCGCCGGCAGTCTTCCAAGCACTCGTTAATGACGTGTTGCGAGACATGGTCGATCTGTTCATATATGTTTACCTGGATGACATATTGATTTTTTCTTCGTCTCTCCAGGAACACGTGCAACACGTACGACGAGTGCTTCTGCGGTTGCTAGAGAATGGATTGTTTGTCAAGGCGGAGAAATGCGTTTTTCATGCACAGTCTGTTTCTTTTCTAGGACACATCATTTCGACTGAGGGTGTTCGCATGGATCCTGAGAAGGTTAAGGCTGTGGTAAATTGGCCATCCCCAGAGTCTCGCAAGGCCCTGCAGAGATTTCTGGGGTTCGCCAATTTTTACCGGCGTTTCATTCGCAATTTCAGCCAACTAGCCGCTCCTCTGACCGCCTTGACCTCCCCTAGTTTGACGTTCAGGTGGTCAGACGCAGCTGAGGCTGCGTTTGCCAAACTGAAAAGCTGCTTTGTTTCAGCTCCCATTCTCGTCACCCCTGATCGCTCACGTCAATTCATAGTGGAGGTCGACGCGTCAGAGGTGGGGGTAGGAGCAGTGTTATCCCAACGCGCATCCTCAGACGGAAAGGTGCATCCATGCGCGTATTATTCTCACCGTTTATCTCCTGCAGAAGTTAATTATGACATTGGCAATCGAGAGTTGTTGGCAGTCAAACTTGCACTGGAAGAATGGCGTCACTGGCTTGAGGGGTCGGGTGTACCTTTCATTGTATGGACGGACCATAAGAATCTCGAATACATTAGAACCGCCAAAAGACTTAACTCCAGGCAGGCTCGGTGGGCATTGTTTTTCGGTCGTTTCGATTTTACACTTTCTTACCGGCCGGGTTCCAAAAACATCAAACCCGATGCTTTATCCCGTCTTTTTGAGCGTTCCGATCGTACTGCTACTCCCGAGCCCATTTTACCGGGGACCATCATTATCTCCGCGCTCAGATGGGAGGTCGAATCGAAGGTGTTGACTGCCTTAGAAGGGGTAACGCCCCCGGCTCGTTGCCCACCGAACCGATTGTTTGTGCCGGAGGGGTTACGGTCAGACGTTCTCCAGTGGGGTCATTGTTCCAGTGTTGCTTGTCACCCAGGGGTTAGTAGAACTAGATTTCTAGTCAAGCAACGATTTTGGTGGCCTGGTATGGCTCGTGACGTCCACGATTTCGTCTTGGCTTGTTCAGTTTGCGCTATTGGTAAGACTTCCAATCGACCTCCAGATGGGTTACTCTTACCGCTGTCTGTCCCTTCAAGACCCTGGTCCCACATTTCGCTAGATTTTATCACCGCCCTCCCGCCCTCTAAAGGCAATACGGTGATTTTAACCGTAGTGGACCGGTTCTCGAAGGCGACTCATTTTATTCCCTTGCCCAAATTACCTTCAGCCAAGGAAACAGCGGTAGCTGTCATTGACCACGTCTTCCGCATACATGGCCTTCCGACAGACGTGGTTTCTGACAGGGGTCCCCAATTTGTGTCCAAATTTTGGCGAGAATTTTGTAAATTGTTAGGAGCGACTGTTAGTCTTTCTTCCGGGTTCCATCCCCAGAGCAATGGTCAAACCGAACGAGCCAATCAGGATGTCGAGAGGGTTTTGCGATGTTTGGCTTCCAATAATCCTTCGTCCTGGTGTCAGCAACTCTCAGTTGTGGAGTACGCACACAATTCTTTGCCAGTGTCATCTACGGGCATGTCTCCATTTAAGTGTAGTTTAGGGTACCAACCACCTAATTTTGTCAGTACGGAATCCGAGGTTTCGGTCCCCTCCGCACACGCACTAGTCCAGAGGTGTCACCGCACCTGGACCAGAGCTCGCAGAGCTCTGCTCCAGGCTAGGTCGCGCACCAAGGCTAAGGCCGATCGCCACCGGTCAAAGCCTCCCCGTTACGTCGTCGGTCAAAGAGTGTGGCTTTCTACCCAGAATATTCCTATGCGTTCCGTTTCTAACAAACTTGCTCCCAAATTTATTGGCCCGTTTTCTATTACCAAGATTATTAATCCGGTAACCGTGCGTCTTAGCCTTCCTCCGGCGTACAGGAGGATTCATCCCGTGTTCCATGTGTCCAAAATTAAATCGGTGATTTCTTCCCGTCTTAATCCGCCTGCCCCGGTTCCCCCCCCGCCTCGTCTCGTTAATGGGGAAACCACCTATTCGGTTAATCGTATTCTGGACTCTAGACGGAGGGGACGCGGTTTTCAGTACTTGGTGGATTGGGAAGGTTACGGTCCGGAGGAGAGAAGCTGGGTTCCTGCTCGGGACATATTGGATCACCACCTTATAGATGATTACAATCTACAGGTAAAGCAGGCTGGGAACGTCAGGTGACGTCCTAGGGGAGAGGGTACTGTCACGGTAGGAAATCCAGTGTTTCCTCCGTGTCATGTTTTGTGGTTGTTTTTGTACTTACGTTGTCTCCATGTGCTCGTTTAGTTGATTGTCATCACCTGGGTGTTGATTGTCTCGCTCCAGCTGATCTTCATCACACCTCAGCTACTTATACTCACCTCACTCTCTCTCTGTGGTCAGATCCTCTCTCATGTCTCCGTGTCCTAGTTGGATTACCGTCTTCCGTGTTCGTGTGCTGGATTGGGTTCGTGTTGTCGTCCTCGTGTCAGTGTTCCGGTCTGTTCCTGGTTTCATCCATTGACCTCCTTCACCTGCACCATCGACTTCACCATCCAGCTCTTCTCACGCCACCGTAGACCTTCCTTGCCATTGCCAACATTCTGGACTCTCTTTCTAATAAACATCATCTGATTGCCTGCAATTGCTTCCTCCTCTTTTACCTGTCGTCACAATAGTTTTGGACTTCATTTGTTTTACGGTTAACTGAAATGTATGTTATATTAATGGAAAATACCAGAAAATTAGTGTTTTTCTTTTTCTTTTTTCTTCTTCTTTTTTTCTTTTTTTCTTTTTTTTTTTTTTACAGTGTTCTTAACCCAAGTTTTTTAATGGTAGTTTCCGTTTTCATTTCAACCAGCACAACTATTTTCAAAATTGGTAATAGTAAGAAATGTTTCTTGAGCAACAAATCAGCTTATTAGAATGGTTTCTGAAGGATCATGCAACACTGAAGACTGGAGTAATGATGCTGAAGATTCAGCTTTGCCAGCAGAGGAAGTCAGAATAGGCTTTTATAAATGCTGTCTGCCTCAAAATGTTGCTCTGCTTTGTCAGTGGTGTGCTGAATGAGATTATTTCATGTAATGAATCTCTGCACTTGTGGTTTTGTGAGTATTGCAACTAAGAATGAGACAGACAGGGAGTGACGCAGAAACTAGAAAGTAACATCAAACCAGTCTCGGTCACATGTTAACTCTCTCTCCGTGGACTTGTCCAGGTGAGCAACTGAGCACATTTCTTTGCCTCCTGGCATGAGTAAAGCTTTAATTTAGTCTCTCTCATCTCCCGCACGGCCCCCTGGAGGGTCAGCACTACAGGAAAATACAGAGGCAGAGATATTAATGGATGAAAAAAGCAAAGTCATCCTTCTCTCTCAGCTCACCTCTACCATTCCATCAAAACCCACTGATATCAAATGGATTTTATTACGTGCTGTCATCATTTAAAGGGGAAGTCTGTAATAAGGAATCACAAAAAGGGTTTCCTCATCAGACATTGTTTGGACCAGTTAGTCCCACCCCAAAAATACAATCGGAGTCAGTGTTAATGTGTTGCTCTAATCATTATGTTCACCAGCGGTGCTTTTCTTGGGAAATCTAACTCACAATGCAGCTTTTGGCTTCAAGAACTTGTCTTCCACACTAAAGTAATACAGAGTAAAATTAAAGATTTTATAATTTCTAAACATACACACATGCAAAAAAAAAAAAAAAAAAAACGAGTAAAATGAAAAAATAAAATAAAATGGAAAAAAAAACATTTCTATTTTTTTTTTTTTTTTTTGCTGTTTCTGGCAGTGTAGTTTTTTAATCAGAGGATCTTCTTATCTTTCTTAATCTTAGAGCTTAATTTTTCTTTCTTATTTTAGAAAAACAAACATTACTAACATTATGAGTACCTATACTTTCAAGATTAATTAAATAAAACTAACAACCTTCACAATATAACTTTTTTAATATAACGTTAACGTTTAATATATTTTTTTATATACAATATAACTCAAACCACATTACTAATCTTGCTCTGCTGTATGACACAATAATCTATCTTAAATTCAATAATTAAATTAGAACTATTTAATCCTTATGGAATCTTCATTATGGAATATCCATTTGTTATGCAGTCACTGGAATATTTGTCCATTCTCATTTTGTAAAAGGATGTTCTCAAGTTCACTCACGCAGAGGATTTCAACCAGTATCTGGATTCTGGATTCCATAAAGTGTCCTGGCCTTCCATAATCACGTCTGTTTGCTTTTCACTGCCAGATAGTTCACCTAACGCCCCATAGATCCACCTTAAACAAACTCACCAGGCTTAGCAACAGATCAATACCTCCCACGATCGATAGAAAAAGAGGCAAACTGCTTTTTTGTGCCAGCTGACTTCTTCAGGGACAAAGAAAATCCATCTTCTCTCCTCTCTTTTATGAGCACTTAATTATATTTTGTGAAATACTACTGACCCACTTTCCCCCGATGCCCTGTGGTCATGCAGACTGGTTTCTTGCTGTGTTATCTTGTTGGTTATTGATAATACAGAAATAGTTGTTGTCGTTTGTGTGGCTCGGAGGAAGCTGGCATTCTTGATTAATTATAGCAGCCACTAGAGGGCATCGCCTGAACCTCGGGGGCACGAATGGCAACCCTTTGAGTTAATGGATGATCTCTATCAAAAGCAAGATGATGGACCACATGTGTAATTATAATCATAGCTGAATGAATTTGCATTAAAGTCAATAAACTGACATTAGAGCATGAGAATGGCAAGATGCTGAGTTTTTATGCATACATTTAAGAAACAGCCACAGGATCACAGCGAATGACTTCCAGCACTGGTGCCATTTTTTACTTTACTTTCTCTCAGTCTCCCTCAGCACAGAATCCATACCTGCTTTCATGACAGATAGAGTAGCCCTGGAGAGAGCCTGGCATGACAGGATATCCACCAGATCAACACAAATCATGTATCACACCTCGTTAGCTTTTTATTTTCATTAAAGAGAGAGAGAGAGGAGAGTAAGGCCTTGTTAATGCATTTTGTCTTCCGTGAAGCTCTGTAGGCCTTGTGCAGTTCATACTGGTTTTCGACAGCAATTTTTAAAATTATTTATTTGTATTATTATTATTTATTATTATTTAAGTTTTACATTATGTATGTATATTTTATTTTATTTACATTTCTGAAAACTATTTTAATAGTTTTAGTTAACAGTAACAGCACTGGTTGGTTAACATGGCCCTGACTGGTTTGAACCTTTGACTATTACAGCAGTTTTCCTCATTATGATTATAATAATATTAATTTACCCAACATATAAAGGTTTATGATTTATTTTTATAAAATATAAAAAATTGATAGGACATTACATTTTTTTTATTTAATTATCACTTTAATTACGATACTAATTTAATTACTTTAATAATTAACGTATTACTTTAATTATTTCAAATATTTCCCACTTATAGCCATTAAAAAATAGCATTTTGGCAAGCAACAAATAAATTATTTTATATCAGTAAAAATGTGTAATAGTAATTATTTAAATGTCACATAATGGTGTATGGTGTATTTTTTACTTATATAGTGGATGTTTGACCAGTGCCAAGTTTATTTGGAAGCTCCTAAAACCACTAAATGCTAATTTGGAAAAATTGCTCCTGCTCAGCCCGTTGCATCTTGATTCATCCAATGGAATTGGAGCACCATGCACGGTTTCACAAAGCGAAGCATAGCACACTGCCATGTCACTTTTGGCGTGCACAGGCTTAAATGAACAAATCAGTGAAACAGAAGGAGAGTAACCAGAGGTGAGACAGAGAGAGAGAGTGAGAGAGACACAGCTGGACAAGCCTGCACATATGTATCTTTCCTCTTCTCAGTCTGACTGTTTGACATGTGGTTTGACTTGCCTTGTGCCAGATGAGCTCTTCCTCTGACAGCTGGATCCAGGCCCATCAATTCTCCCGGGTCCACCTGTCAGTCTACATTTCCTAACGCTGTCTAAAGCGGCACTGGCAGCCCTTCTCTGTCCTTCTCTCCTGTCATTCTCTCTCCTCGCCGCTATCTCTTTCTCTTTATAATTCAAAGTTAATTTAGGAAGCGTTACTCGCCTGCTGTAATATACCATCTCTATTCTGTTTGTGCAGGGTTAATGTGCTCAAGTCCCATTAGGATCCCCAGTGATGCGATATGTACCTCAAGACTACATTTATATTTTCTGGCTGATAAATTCACTTTTTTTTTTCAGGTTGTTTATTGACAACAAAATGCTTTTTTTTAAACATTCGCACACCAGGGTTGCCAGATCTGCATCACAAAACTAGCCCAATGACCATATCATAAATATTAAAGCTTACAATCTGCAACTCCCAAAAATAAAATATATATTTTACAGTCAATGTTATGTAAACTGAAAACATCGTAGCGATCATCAGCACAGCTCAAAGGCTCCTAGAGGTGGTCCTTTATAAAAAAATAACATCTAACGCAGTTTTATCATTGATAGAATATAAAATATTTGAATACAAGCATTTAAGTAAAATATAATTCATGCAATATGTCAAAAATTTAAACCCTCAGTAGAAAAAAACAACAACCCACTGCAAGTTTGAAAGTAGCCTAATTTCCGTGGGAAAGTACTTCATTTGATAGCGCACACATGCACAGACACTCAACATATTGGTGCTTTCCATTTGAACTCGAAAGTGAGAAATTCCGAGTTCCCAGTAGGAACTTTTAATTGGAACAACCTCCCAAATTGGAATCATAACAGTTCTAACTTCACAAAACAGTATGGCTGCTCAGTGCATCAACAGAAGAGAAACAGTGGTAATTTATTATTTACAAGTACTAATGTTTATCTGTGTCTCGGCAAGGCAAGGCAAGTTTATTTATATAGCACAGTGGTTCATACACAGTGGTACTTCAAAGTGCTTTACATAAAAGGAAGTAAAATAATCATAAAAATAATCACAACATTAAAACAAGGAATTTTGAAACTTTTAAAATGATTTAATATATAATAATGTTGCTTATGATTAATATAACTATGAATACAGTAATAATGCTTAAGCACCACTGATAAAGTCCAGATAGCGTCTGTTTCATCCAAGTGTCTGATTTGAAATCCCAGACTTCACCGGACATGCTCTGTGATCTTTAATTGATCAGAGTGTGCTATCAACGCCTGGACTTAATACTCTCATTTCCGTTAGTCTAATAAAATGAAAAACTAAATTAAGTTGAAAGCTATGTTATGAACGCGGTTTGAGAGAGAAATGTTCAAATTAATATGTCAAACTGAAGCTGTCATTAGGTATTAACAAGACTCTTTTCATTTCACAGTTTGACATATTGAGGACAATCCATGACTTTGTTGGATCTGTGGTTATACGGTTTTAAAAAATCTGCAGTGTTAAAGGAGACAAATCATATATTTTTCCTTGAAGTCCACTCTTGAACTTTTCAAGGGAGCTGTTCGTATTTCTCCATTTAGACTATTTTGGAAATGCATTTCATCCTGAATTCTTAAATAAACTACAAGAGCACAAGGCTTTTATGTTCACTTTATAAACTCAATGAATTAAACAAGACCTAGGTTTGACCCTCAAGTAATTAGATTTTGGGTGCAGAATATTTTCCCCCTTGCTTTTGTTGTTTTTTTAACAATTGTTTCCTTGTGGAAAGAAAAATCAGGCTGCATGCAAACAGTTCACGGACACATCATGCACACTGTCTGCAAGATTAAGTGCAATGCGAATTGCAGGCTATTTTGGTCTTTAAAGTTTACTTATTAGTTTGGCCTCTTTCCACAGGCATGTTGTTAGTGTTTTTTAATACCTTTGCCCCTGTTTGTTTTCATTTTATTCTGTGATTGCATGTTGCAGTAATTTATCAAAGGTGTCTGTGTGTGAAATTCTGCTGTGATGAATAGTTGTGTTTTGGGGTGATATGTGAACACCAAATATATGGCCTTGTCATTTATCATGAGAATTCACCACAGGGACACAAAATTCACACAGCACTGGAAATATTAATGATCCACGAAAAAGCATAATTAATCAATCACACTGCTTAAGCAGTAAATGCTAATGTGATAATGTACTGGCTTTCCCACCAACGCTCTCTTTCTCTGACTACCTTACACTCATCAAAACTGTACACACTGACATGTTTTCCATATACACTCACTGGATCTCTTCTGGCTTTGCTTCAGGACCGATTTATAGCAAGTTGCGAAACAGCACAGAAACAAACATATTTCATGCAAAATTGTCTTTGAAATTAAACTTTAAGTTTATTTTGTGCAGATATTGTGCACATACTTAACAGTACCACATGGAGATGCCAAAAAAAAAAAAAAACCTAAACCAACCGCCTGCTTGCTGAACATATATCTATTATTGTAGACAGATCCAGAATGTGTGTGAATGGTTTCACATAGAATTACCTGTTTTCTCCCATAAGTTAATATACTATTAAGATAAAGCTGTAAATAAGAATCTGAATAGATAGAAGCTTCAAATAAATATTTTAAAGTGTGTCCATAAATCCAACTACCCCAATAGATTTATGTTTCACTTTCCATAAGTGAAATTTCACTTTAATAAGACTCAAACTGACACATGAAGAGACTGGATTTTTTTCAGGTAGGGTACAAGTGATTTCAAAACATTTCAGCCGGTGTATATATATATATGTTGGATATATAATTTACCTGATATAAGATGCATTTGGTTGAGTCAAGTGCTACATTGTAGTACATCATTGACTATGGCCCCTTCACAAATCACAGTCTTCCCCTGAGTCCGCACATTCATGACGTAATGACGCTTTGACTGTCGGGTCGACTATCAGTCCAATATTGGCAATATTCAAAAATTCCAATTAGACTATGAAAATTTTGTCTGTATGTGCACAATTTGTTCCCCCCACTTTTCACTGGTTGTGGCATGAAATAAAGCCTTAGGTACAACCAGAGCAATAATCTAGTGGCATATCGAAGTCTATAAAGAGTCAAGCCACGTCTTCAGCATTGGACAATGATCTATGGGGCATGATAGGGAATTGATTAGCCTCTGTTTGTGCTTAGTGGCTCATAGTTGTGAGGTACGGTACAAGCAAGCGAGGGACCTGTCATCGCACATTTATGCCGAAGGAATGAGTTGAGTTTCCCCCTTTACTTGCATTTGAAATCGAAGCATGCCCTTTCCAAACACGCTGGGAAATCCACATTTTCATATGCCCTTCCAATACTGGGCCAGCGAGACCCTAAAGGACTTGACAAAAAAAGCAATCCTTCAGCACGTCTGCCAGCAGCAAAGAGGGGGATAAAAGAAAACAACAAACAAACATTAATCTTGTCCTTTAATTTATGCATTTCAGCCGTGATTCTGGCTGGGCGAATCCCGGAGTGATGGCGTTTTCGCGGCACGTTAATCTCACAGGAGCAGCTGTGTGTGGAGGATTAGGTTCTGATAGAAAACCGCTCGTGTCGATTGGATGACGGAGCTGCTCGCACATCAACACCAGTGACCGTCGGAGAGCGGTTAGAGGCCGAGTTGGCACTAACATTAGCATCGCCCAGCAGCAGCGGTCAGCCTTCACACCGCATTCACATCAACTCGCTGATGAGCTCTTAAATGAAGACACTAATTTGAGCTCTGCTGTTTCCCCTGCAGTGTCTTTTACTCGTGCTGTCCTTCACCTCGTTGTGGGAAACTCAACTTGAAAATTCTAATTTAATCTGAGTGAAACTTTGTCTGGTAAATTTGATATTGGATGCATATGCACACCCTAGCAACCACTTGTTTAAAAACACTACAGGTATGTAACCATACAGTAACCATATTTTCTTCAGAAAATACTGATTCTCATTTCAAAATATGTTTCTGATATTATTTTCATCAAAAATTCAATTTTGTTCAGAAGGGAACCTGAGACTGAGACTGAACCCACAACCTTAGGGTTAGGAGTCAAACTCTCTAACCACTACACTGTAAAAAGTTTAACTATTATTTACTCAATTTTTTTAGTGAAACATTTTTACACTCAAAAAAATTGAGTAAATTTAAAAGCTGTGAAATCAATGAAATATACTGTTTAAATTGAGTAATTGTAAGTAAAAAAAATAAGTAAATCTGAATAACTGAATAACTTTATATGAGAAATAAAATTAATTAGATAAAATCAAAATTATAAAACACCACAACTGTAATTCTATGTAAAATAAACAAAAAATATTGAGTAGATATAATTGAAATATTGGATGAAATTTAACCAAACAATTGTGCTATGTTTACTACATGTAAAAGTGAGTTTAACTTAATATTGGACTATAAATGATCAAAATGTTGCATTCACTTTTTTTTTACACCATTTACCCTTTACAATTAATATAATAAAACCAAATAAAGAAAGAAACACATTTTTTATTAAACATTTATTTATTTATCAATTAAACATCAGACAAAGTCTAAAATCAACCTTTGAAACATTTTATCCATTTTAATATTCCAGTAGATTGCAAAAATTAAAAACTGTAAAGTAGCCATAAGGGAAATGATTAAACCTTATGAAACATTTCATCCATCTTAGTATTCAAGTAGATTACATGTAAAATATGATAGCCGTAAGAGAAATGACATCTTACTTTGTTCCTGGTGCATACCAGCCATTTGCAGTCACACTCATTAAACCATAAAAAAAAGCAACACTTACATCAATATTAAAGGGATAGTTCACCCAAAAAGATGATGTTGTCATAATGTACTCGCCCTCAAGTTGTCCCAAACCTGTACGAGTTTCTTTCTTCTGTTGAACACAAAAGATATTTTAATGAATGTTGGTTAACAGACAGTTGAAAGTTGCCATTGACTTCCATGATAGAAAAAAAAAAAAAAAAAGGCTACTATGCAAAGTCAATGGCAACCTTTAACTGCGTTAACCAACACTCTTTATTAATACTTGGCTGAATGTCACGTCACTTCACTTAAAATATATTTTGTGTTCAACAGAAGAAAGAAACTCGTACAGGTTTATGACAAATTGAGGGAGAGTAAATTATGACAACATCATCTTTTTGGGTGAACTAACCCTTCAACAGAATTAATCCGATAACAGAAATACTTCCATCAGGAATACCCATTCTGTGGGATGATCATGAACCACGACTATGCAAGAAGATAATTTTTTAACCTCTGAACATTAACAGAGTTTTGGAGGATCCAGCTCAAGAAACAGTTTTTGGAACAACTCAAGTGAGTACAGGTCTTTCTCAAAAAATGTGTATATTATGATAAAAGTTCATTATTTTCCATAATGTATTGATAAAAATTAAACTTTCATATATTTTTGATTCATTGCACAACAACTGAAATATTTCAGGTCTTTTATTGTTTTAATAGTGATGATTTTGGCATATAGCTCATTAAAACCCAACATTCCTATCTCAAAAAATGAGTATATCATGAAAAGGTTCTCTAAACGAGCTAATCATCTGAATCAACTAATTAACTCTAAACACCCGCAAAAGATTCCTGAGGCTTTTAAAAACTCCCAGCCTGGTTCATTACTCAAAATCGCAATCATGGGTAAGACTGCCGACCTGACTGCTGTCCAGAAGGCCATCATTGACACACTCAAGCGAGAGTGTAAGACACAGAAAGAAATTTCTGAACGAATAGGCTGTTCCCAGAGTGCTGTATCAAGGCACCTCAGTGGGAAGTCTGTGGGAAGGAAAAAGTGTGGCAAAAAACGCTGCACAACGAGAAGAGGTGACCGGACCCTGAGGAAGATTGACGAGAAGGACTGATTCCAGACCTTGGGGGACCTGCGGAAGCAGTGGACTGAGTCTGGAGTAGAAACATCCAGAGGCACTGTGCACAGGCGTGTGCAGGAAATGGGCTACAGAGAAGCAGCACTGGACTGTTGCTCAGGGATCCAAAGTACTTTTTTCGGATGAAAGCAAATTTTGGATGTCATGCGGAAATCAAGGTGCCAGAGTCTGGAGGAAGACTGGGGAGAAGGAAATGCCAAAATGCCTGAAGTCCAGTGTGAAGTACCCACAGTCAGTGATGGTCTGGGGTGCCATGTCAGCTGCTGGTGTTGGTCCACTGTATTTTATCAAGGGCAGGGTCAATGCAGCTAGCTATCAGGAGATTTTGGAGCACTTCATGCTTCAGTCTGCTGAAAAGCTTTATGGAGATGAAGATTTCGTTTTTCAGCACGACCTGGCACCTGCTCACAGTGCCAAAACCACTGGTAAATGGTTTACTGACCATGGTATTACTGTGCTCTCCTGACCTGAGCCCCATAGTGAATCTGTGGGATATTGTGAAGAGAAAGTTGAGAGACGCAAGACCCAACACTCTGGGTGAGCTTAAGGCCGCTATCGAAGCATCCTGGGCCTCCATAACACCTCAGCAGTGCCACA